>NW_018397275.1:2182163-2182256 GCF_002168275.2 Theobroma umbraticum
AAAGAAGAAATGAGAGATTTAAGGGGAGGCTTGGTTTTGAAGAAAACTTAAGGCAACCATGAAGATTTCCTTCCCTTTACCTTGTTGAGATTT
>NW_018397275.1:2182333-2182797 GCF_002168275.2 Theobroma umbraticum
AGGTAAGAGAATGGCTTTAGTTTGAATATATCCTTGGAAATTTGGATTGGTAATGTTGGGTAGTGTTTGTAGCAGCAAAGATTTCTAAGGTTTGAAGAGTATGGATGCATACATGCCATTGATCCTTGGTTAGGTGATGGATTTAAGATAAAACGAAAAAAGGGTATGATGTTCTTAACCTTTGAATTCCTAAATGGTGGAAAAAACGTGAGTGTTAATTGATAAATTTATGTGTGGCACCTTGACGATAAAAGCTATGGAGATGTGTTAAGATGCAATCAAAGTCCATGCTACTTTAAAAGGTAAGCATGCAATGTGAATGTATTATGATATCTTAAAATCGGCTAGGAGAAATGCTTATGCTAGTTAGAAATGTTAAAGTTGCTTGCTAAGTTGTTTGAAAGAAATAAGGAGGAATAATGTGGCTGGAAGATTGGGAAACAAAGCATTGAAAGTTAGATAGA
>NW_018397275.1:2182807-2183102 GCF_002168275.2 Theobroma umbraticum
ATGTAAGCTTGGAAATAATTGAGTGAAATTAGATTGATTATTGCTGCCATATATGTGGCTAATGCTATGAAAATATAAGATGGACTATGATGAATGTTGTTTGAAAAGGTTGAAATGGGCACTTAATGTTATAAATAAGTTACCAATACATGTAATAAAGATGATTATGCATGTAAAGGCTATGAATTCCTTTAGTAAAAATATGTCAATATGCATACAAATATACAAAGGCTAATTGGGAAAGAATGGTGATTTTAGAATGATTTGAGTTATTAAAATGATGATTAATGTTTGA
>NW_018397275.1:2183112-2241657 GCF_002168275.2 Theobroma umbraticum
GAATGGAGTAGGATATAAAAGCCTTGAGTAAACATGGGCAACAAATGTAAGACAAATGAATTGTAATGTTACTAAAAGTATTTTGGAACTAACCGCCGCCAAGGGATTGACTAAGTGAAAGATAATTGTCGAGGACAAAATTCAAGGAGAGAATAGGTGATCGACAAGTCATCTTGATAAATTGAGGACATAAAGAGTTTAATTTGGCGAAGTAATATCTTGCCAAGAGTGGTGAGAAGATTTTATGCTATTTCAAAGTATACGTATAGTATTATTCAATGCCATTATGGAAAGCATGAGTTACTATAAAATGATAAGTGATTTGAATACACGGTTTGGAATGATTTATACATTGTTTTTGTGGAAAACATAAGCTTGTAGAAACAATAGGCATTGTGAATGCAAATTGAGTTTGAAGGTGTTTTGTGTATACTATATATATATGGTATATGTAAAGTGTTTTAGAAATTGGGAAACAATCCCTTTTGCAATGTTTTGCATCAAAACCGTACCTTGTATCTTTGTGTGACGTGCATAGTTAAATGCTCTTGATAAATGGTTTAATGTAAATTCTGGAAAGCCAATTTTAATCTAAACTTTATGCAAATGTTTACACCATGCATTTTAATGTGAAAAACAATTTTGAAAGATTGGCGAACCTTGTTTTCAAATGATTTAAAGAAAAACTCTTGGAAACCTTGATTTATTATTTTTTAAAATGATTTTGACAAACCGAAAGCATCGAGAGTAGGCTACATGTCACATTGAAATAGTGTGACCCTTGTGCATAAATGAGCTCTAGTTAGAGAACCTTTGGGTCGTTGACGGGCAGTTAGATGTGGCTAGGCTACGGTTTATGATTGTAAGTGGCAAGGCCGCGAGTTGATATACGTGGTTGTAATCACATGATTTCTCTGATATCTGCCAATATCGTCGAGATTGCCATGGCTATGAGAATCCGATGGAAGGGGGTCTCTCGGATTGTTATTATGTGGAAAAGGGTCTACGGGTTGATTATCTATGATTACCTACTTGAGAGCCTTGAGAGTTTTTAGACTTGCACTCTTTCGCATGGTGGAGAGATATTGTTTTCTATAACTCCCCTTTTTAATTGAAAGGTTTCAGTGCTTTATATGTTGATCATGAATTGACATTTATGGATGTACTCGGTTATTTTTACATGCCACACGGTCTAAGAGTGTGTGTGTTTTTATATGGCCATTCATATTTATGAAGGAAATAAATGATTTCGACAATTGAAATCCATATTACTATGCTTTGATTTCAGTGTTGTTTGCCATGGAAAGTATTGCACTATGATTTTCACAACATTATTCTTACAAGGCACAAATACCATATTTGTTATTTGGTTTTATAAGGTTATCATTTTATACTCTAGTTTATTGTTCAAAAAGTTCTACTCTAAGCTTGTTTCCCATATACGCCCTGCTCATGGAGCCAATGATCACTGAGTCTGTGAAACTCACCCCATTTTATTTTCCTTTTTGTAGATAGTGATCTGCATAATGTACATTCATCAGCACATATTGTCCACCGCAGATAGGTAAATGTATCTCATAGCACCTTATTCTGAGTTGCTCCACTACTAGAGGTCGAGTCATTCATAGTGTATATTGTTTGTAAATAGTGTTAATGCAAATGTACATTTAGAGATTAAAAACCTTGATGTATTTTTATAATTATGGGGAATAAAAGTTAAGTCAATTTATAATAACTTTTGTTCAAACCATATTACAAAGAGTTATAAAGTTTAAAGCAATTACATAGATTGGTGGAATGAATATAACGTATTAACAAAAGTTTCAATTAAGGCTTGTTCTGGACTTGGCAGGTTTTCCCATAAGACTTGGACACCGGTAGCGATTAAGGAGCAGTCATTACAACCACCATCACGTTTGATGCTCACTACCTTTATGCTATGAAGGCGAAATACACAGATGCATTAAGAGTTAGCAACAAGTTACATAAAGTTGCAATTAAGAGGAAAATTTTAGGAATGCTTGATCATCTTTTCCATCTAACATTATATGCAGAGTTTGATTGTTGTCAATACTCGTGTTTGGTCATGGAATACTGTCTTGGTGGTGACTTGCTCACTCTTTTGCAATGGGAGTCTAATATGAGATTTAGTATCCCAACAGCAAAGAAAGTCTTCATATTACTAAAACTTTTAAGGTAGCTATGCCCATATCTATTGAATTAACATTTTCTTGAGAAACTAGATGAAAGAAGTTCTCTTTTTATGTATCACTGATACCTTTATGATGTATAGTGACATGAAGGGAATCATGTTAGACATGATATAAACTGCAAAGATTTTGATAAATTTACGGCTCATAAATGTTTGACCTTGTATTGAACAAGGGCAAGCTTTTTTATTTTCCTCTTGACTCGTTTGTGCCTAAAATATTTATTGATTCTATTTCAAAGCTAAATTCTTTTCTTTCTTGATGGGTATTTAAGAAACTATAGATAATCATATCTTTTTTGTATAGTCCAAGCAAGCAAAGTCCTGTTTTAATGGTATTCAATTATTCTTTATCTTATATAGTTATTGTTGGAGATATATATAAAATCGCTATAGCTAAAATAGCTTCAATAGATTCCATGCAGCTGAAGTCCTTGTAGCTTTGGAGTATCTTCACATGATGGGTGTAATTTATCGTGATCTCAAGCCAAAAAATGTGCTTGTTCAAGAAGACGGCCATATAATGCTCTCTGACTTTGATCTCTCCTTGACATGCAATGTTTCACCAAAGCTTGTAAAATGTAAAACCAATATCATGGACAAGAACTATCATTGCAATTCTCATTTCCCAATATTGTCTAGCATGAAAAAGAAGAAGAGAGCTTTAAATGCTGAAACAATAGTACAAGTGGAAATGCATAAATTTGATGTAGAAATATGGGTAGAATCGACTGATGCTCGATCAAATTCATTCATTGGCGCTCGAGAGTATTTGGCTCTAGAGGTGATACTGGGATTAGGCCTTGGAAGTGCTGTAGATTGGTGGGCATTTGGGATATTCTTGTATGAGCTCTTGTATGGTAAGATCGCTTTTGAGGCTGATAGTGAGCAGACAACATTAAGAAACATCCTTCAACACCAGTAACTTTTCTTAAGACTTGTTCAAGTAATGCTAGAGAGTGCCAAGACATGGAAAAGGCAAATGACTTGATAAGAAAGCTTTTGGTGAAAAATCCAACGAAGAGAATAGGTTGTTTATGGGGTTCTGTTGAAACAAAGAAGAATGATTTTTTCGAAGGTATGCATTGGACTCTGATTAGATTACTCAAGCCTCCAAAATACAAACATCTAAGAAATGGTTAAGTGTAACTTCCAAATCACGAGCGCAATAAAAAGACAGATGCTGCATGCAAGGTCTCTCACCATCCTATCTTCAAACATATAATTGTTTTGAAGTAGTGGTGGTTTCACTAGTATCCATCTATGATGGAAACTAAGAGATGTTTATATGTATCAAAAATATTATGCAATTCTTTTTGCTTTCAGCTTTGCTTGCACAGCTTTCTTAAAGAAGTAGAAGTCAATTAGTAATTATACTTAACTACATCAAACTAAAGTAGTAGTATTCTTATGTGCATGAGAACTTCCAAACTAATTGTAGACATGTACATTAATTACTAATTACCTCTATCTCTTCCCTTTTTACCTTCCTTCTTTCTCTATCTCATCTTCTCACAATGTCTTGAGGCAATTTAGAAGAAAGGGTTTTCCTTAACATTACCAATATTAACTTTTACACATATAACAGATAAGGGGGAATGTTTTGACAGAACTTATAAGTTTTAACTATCTATGGTTATTGAAACCAATACTTTTTCCCTAACTTCTCCTCACTCTCGAATTAGTGATGTTTGATCTTTTGAAATATTTCAAGCTACATGGATCCCTAAAACTTATTTAAGAATTTGGTTGAATAGTTTGCCTATAAATCATAAAAGATTTTTTAACTCTTCTTTCTTGATGTGTACTTTATCTTACAGGCTTTGGGAATGGGTTGTGCAAATTTTCACTTTAACTCTCTTATACCACAAAATTAAAAAATGATAGCATAGTTTCCACTCTTTTAGGCTTTTAGGAAATTATAGATGCTCAAGATTTAACAAATTAATGACTTAAAGAGCCTTTATTAACAAGACTCAACATGGTAACATGCATCATAATTGAAATTGTTACATGCATTTATATTCGAGTATTTAATTTAATGATAAGAGTATGATTTATATTCTTTACTTAAAAACTTAAATTCAAATTCAAATGTCCCCAACACTTATTAATGACTTTAACAATATCAACATCATTGGCTTTTGATTCATGTATTAATTCTCTATGAAAGGGAAGGCGATGAAAATGGTAGCAATGATCTAATGGGGTGCAACATATGCATGAATACACAAGCCATTGTGAGTTTGGCCACATGGAGAAAGTGAGAAGTCCTTACACAAAAAAAACTCTTTATCACAAATTATTTTGACAACAAAAATATATTATCCATAACCTAGAAACAACAATAACCTTGAATGTATGCCTTTTGTTTTATTTCCACCCATGCAAATGTGGCACTACCACATGGCAGACCAAGAAAAAAAATTTTCCCACCCAAAAAGATCAGAAGGACTAACTTGAAGAAAAATTTAAGGTTCAGGGACTAATTTGAATATAAAATTAATATATGAGAACTAAATTGAATAAAATTTAGAGATTAGATTGAACCTAAAAAATATAATTAACTCATTTTTCAAATCATTGTTGTTTCTTGTTGATATCTTTTCAATAATAAATATATTAGACTAAAAATAAAAGCAAATGGAGTCATATATTAGCTTTATGATCATTTCCAAAGGTACTTTGACAATTAATTTTTTTGTTAAAAGTCAAAAATTTAAGTTCCATTAAGCAAAGATTACAATACTGCTTCAAGTATACATCAATATGGTTAGACCTTTAGCACAAAAAA
This sequence comes from Theobroma umbraticum, assembly GCF_002168275.2. Taxonomy (NCBI): domain Eukaryota; kingdom Viridiplantae; phylum Streptophyta; class Magnoliopsida; order Malvales; family Malvaceae; genus Theobroma; species Theobroma umbraticum. The sequence goes on from NW_018397275.1 coordinate 2,188,116, forward strand.
CACCTTGCCAATCACAACCACACCTCAAAAATCAAAATCAAGCACAAGGTTCTTTAGAATACTCAACAAGCCTAGCATTTACACAAAAACCAGCTCCCCTACACATAACAAACTATATAGAATTGGTGGAGACTAACAAAATATCTGAAACTCAACCCCAAGAAAAAGTGAACATCAATGAAAGCCAAGAGGAACCATCATGCAAAAGCAGTGAGCTAATCTTTCCAACAATCTCAAGCCTAAGTTACATTATAAATCACAAAAGCTTTTATCAAACCAAACTGCTTTAGCTTATAAGAGCTATAAAGACTAGTAACCATTACTAGAATAGCATCTACAAACAAGCCTAAGATGAATGAATTCACTCTCATAAATAGTACCTTCTTAAGGAAATTATGTAATTATAATTATAATATGAAAAAAGAGACTGCAAGAATATTTATTTTATTAGAAAAAAAAGCACCTATATATATGTAAAACAATTTACAAAACCTTTACAAGAGGCTTGTAAGCTAATAGTAGTTTGACTAAAATCAAACAGAGCCCCTATACAAAATATGCCAATTATAAAAAAAAAAAGCCAGCTATTATAGACAAAATCATGGCAGTAATATTTAGACAACATTAAAGTACCTAGTAACAAGAACAAGTATACCAACTAATTGTACCAGGACAGCATATAAACCACACAACAAACCACAACAAATTCTCAATCATTTTTAATACTTTCTTGAGAGGGCAAATCAACAACCGAATCCTATCTACTAGATTGCTTCCAGTATGCAATTTCCCATGGCAATATAAAAAAAATCAATGTTTGATCACAAAAAAGAATGCTAACGCAATATGATTATATTTTAAGTCATAATTTTTCTCACCAATAGCTACCTATTGGATATGAATGACCTTGAATCCCCATGGCCAATTGCAACAACTAATTGATTTGGCCTTCCAAACTATTGAAAGATGCATGCACCCCAAATCATTAAATATCCAACCAGCAAAATTATCAAACATGACATGAACAAGGATTAAATTGTTACTCATATTTATAACAAAAATCTATTGTGGAAGAGTTGCAGGAGCTAAGGCAGATTGGGTTTGGCATCTGTAGACTACTGTCCCCTTCCCCTTAGGGCCTGCATGCTTTAATTTCAATATTAGGACAACAACATCTTCTAAAATGAAGCCCTATGTAGTTGCAGTAGTAGATTGGTTTCTTTTAGCAGCCCTCATTTTTTTTCTCTTAACAATAATAGATGTAGTAGACCTAGCAGCATTTTCACTTGTGCTAGCAGCAAGTTAGCTTGCACCAGTAACAAGTTCACTTGGTGCATTAGCGGTAACTTCACTTGGTGCACCAGTAGCAGCTTCACTCATTCTATTAGTAAAAGATTTCCCCTTTCGAGTATCACTTTTTTTGTGTGCTTATTTGAAACTAGACATAAAATTAGAAAAAGTAAGCAACTAGCAACATAAATAATAACTGAATCAAGCAACATGATACATAATAGATAACATTTACATGTCGCATAGGACAATTTGACCTATATGTCCTTCTTGATAGCAAATAAAGCACTTCTTTATCCTTTTGACCTTTGACATTCTCTTCTTTGGCCCTTCACCTTTTTCTCTTCTCATTTTTTTCTTTAGTCGTCTAGCAAATCTCTTCACATATAGAGGTAAGACAACCTCCACATTTCACTAAGGCTAGAACATTGGGCCTTTGACAAGATAGAGAGGCTATTCATAAGCCTTAAGGTATTCAGTCTTTTTCAAAAAAATCTATTAAATACTTTGTAGGGTACTCTCCCTCATAATAGATAACATTAATGGCATGCTGGCATGGCACTTCACTGATGTTAAAAGCCCAACAACTTTAGGTCGCATGCTACAAAGATACCATATAGTTCTCCCTTACAAGTTTTTCAAGATTTTCCTAAAAGACTTCATACAAATGGACCCTATTCCAATCCACTTCCCATTTAATTTCCACCAATCTAGACTTCTTTAATTTGGTGAGTATACAAGAGCTATACTCAGTTTTCCACTTCATTTCATATTCCTTATTCTGAACCAATTGCTTCATAACATAAAGCCTAATATCCTTAAGTATGCTGATGATTGCTTTGCATCTTACTTCTATTATTACTCCATTAAATGTCTCATACATGTTGTTGCCAATGACATCACACTTGGAGAAATCGAAAAAGAATGCCTGACACCAAGGCACCGCATCCTAGTTTTCAATCAAATGATAGTGTTTAGCCTCATTCATGGAGCATAAAAGTTCCATTTTCTTCTTGAACTTTGGCTGATTTGGGTATGTAGCACAGTGACAAAATTGAAACTTGAAGTCTTCATCTCTGAACTTCTTCCCCCACCTTGCGTAGATGTGTCGTGCACACCTTCGTTGTTCAACAAAAGGAAGATGCTCACTAATAACACTTAAAAGCCCCTACAACAACAAAATAAATAAAGTAAATAATGAGAAGATATATATTAAAGATGAATTTATTACGTGCCATATTTACAAGTTTTTCAATCTTAAATATCATAGTATAGAAGAAAAGTGGATATATCATACTATAGAAGATTTACCAATTAGATATGGCAATATCAACATGAAGTTAGAATAATAGTCAAAACGATAACAATAGCTCACTTAGAATAAGTTCAAAGGTGAAAGGAAAAAATAGGCTATTGTTGGAAAATAAAAATATTCTAAGGTTGAGGCATCTCAATAAAAATAGTTGATGTGGTTTTCTGTCAAGTAAGGGTGGGATCAAATAGCATGACCCAATGCTATGTAATCTTGAGGCCACATTCTAAATCCTAATTTTTATAACTAATTGAAGCAATTTAGTTTTGTTTTGCCCAAACAGTAAGTGAGATATTTTTTGTGACCTTAAAAGTTAGGACAATTAAAAGATTTAGACTTACTTTTGGCAATGTCAAATACCTTATTAATAGTCTTAATAACTATCCAAGTCTAGTAGAAAAGAAGTTCTTCTTATCAATCTTAAATACTTAGGAAATTTTAGACATATATCATATATCATATTATAGTAGACAAAGTGGACAAAGTTCTGAGTAAATGAAATACTGGAAGGAGTGACTCTTTTAAACATAAAATAAAAAAAGTGTGAGTTATTCATGAACTGCTCTATTGCTTTGCAATCTTACTTTTCTTCTTTTAAATCTATGCATAATTAGAAATGTTTTGAAAGATCGTGCATAGATGGCAGCCTATGCATGAGTTTATAAGTTGAAATTTATGATCTTGATGGTGGAAAAAAAATGCTTAGATAATTTTGCAACATGTGTTTTTTTATTTCAATGTAAAAGCTAAACACTAAATTCACATCATAATTTCCAGCTTGTGATTATTAAAAGATTTATAAAAAGATACAAAACGTACATACAGTACAAAACATCAAATTATATTTAAAAAAATTCTAATAGTCTTATATACTGTTTTATATTAAAAAATACCTTTTGCATGTCGCTCATGATGGTTTATCCCATGCCATCTTCAATACCTAGATTAGCACTTAATAGCTCTAAAAACCATTTCCAATGGTTTTTTTTTCTAAACACCACTAACCGCTACCCATGCAAGAGGGAACATTTGGTTGTTCCCATTTCGACTAATAGTAACCAAAAGCTGTCATTTCATTAAACCCTTCAAGAAACAACCATTTAATCCAAATATACATTTGCAACCTTCAAAAAAATTATTCTTCAAAGCCCCAAAGCAGATATACATTCAATGGAAAACTGCTATATTTTCTAGTGTAGATTTATCCACCTCTATTTTAATGGTTGAGACTTCGTTTGTCTTTAAAAGCTCATCAATTTATTGTCTTAATCTTCTAAACTCCTTTACATAATTATCTCTCACTTCCTTCATCACTCTTAACTTGGCTTTTCTAACCTTTGCTAGACTAGTTGCCTCACCTAACTATTTTCTCACCAACACTCTAGTTTGTCTTTCCCTTAGGAATGGCATCTTGATGATATCATCTTTTCAACTTCTTAGCTAAAACCTTTACTGTCACTCGCTTGTTTTTAATTATGAGTAGACAATTGTTGGTTCCGAGATAGGTTTTCACTCTAAACGAGTTATTATTCTCGTGTTTCGAAGCTAGTATCTCTCACTCACAACCAATTGCAGCACATATAGTTCTAACTCTAACCTTGTCATTTTTCTTAAAGATGAAAGAGAACTGCTTAGCCATACTATATTCACACAAAATAGCTTTGAAGTGCCTGAGATCTTTGAAAGAATATCCCACAAAAAAGTTTGATATTGGCTGATCCAAAGTACAGAACCTCTCACTCGACCTGACCTTTTATGCCACATCCACTTTAGACCTAGAGCTTGTAGAAATATAACTGATAGTTCCATGAAATAGAATTATTTTTATATTAAATTGTTTTTAAAAGCCAGCTAAGTTCTTAAGTTGAGGTTAAAATTTAGTTAGTTTTAGTTATTTTTCTATTTACTTTATTTTTATTAAGTTAATTTTATTTTAGGTTTATTTATCATATTTTAGTTGTTATTTATTAGTTTTTATGTTTCTGTAGAATTCTAAAAGAATAAAGCGTAATTGGGTGAAGAAAGGTGTTTAAGGAGTTTAGACTCTGTTCATATATGTTGCAGTATTTTGAGCATAACTCTCATTTCAAAACTTCAAATGACGCAATTTTTTGACCATTAGAAAGGTAAAAGACAAAGATACAACTTTCATGAAGATAACATCACCCAGTTCTCCATTGGAGATGGGGAAAATTGACATCAAAGTTGATGAAGTGCAACAGTTAGGCTACGGGGCTGGTTAAGTTCCTATTGGGCTCTATACTTATTCTAAGCCCTAATTATGAGTTCTTAGACCAAAATAGTTTAATTGAGGTAGAATCAGGTTATGTAAGGTTATAAATAGTTGGTTTAAGGAGAAGTTAGCCACTCAGATATACACGTATAAGCACACATCTATATACATGGTATACACACATTAAGGAGAAATCCTAAGAGAGATTCAAGAAGCTAAAAGTTAAGGCTAAAGATTGAAGATAAAGGCTACAAAAATATTTATTTTCTTCTTCCTTAGCTTTTATTATTCTTGTTACTCTTGATGGCTAAACTTCATAAGTTTTTATTTACTTTTGAAATTATGAGTAGCTAGATTTATTTTTCTAGGATTGCAATTGAACTCACATGTAGTTTAAATTTTTAATCTTTTTCTAGCTTACTTTCAATGGGATTGAATTGTTTATTCCAATTTGTTCTTAATGCTTTTAATTATTCGATCACCAATTAAATTGATCTAGGAACCTAAACAAACTTGAGAATGGGAGTTTAATGCAGACTAGAATTGAAATAGCATATGATTATATTAATTGATTTGTGTATAGGATAGAAATATACCTATGTGCCATATGTATATGCAATATACCTAGATTAGAGCTTGAACTTAATGAGTCTATTTTAATTTCAATTCACATAAGAATATAATGTTTTGCTTAAAGTATATATTTTTGCAAGAAACTCAAGAAAGCATTATAAATAATTGAGGATTCTAGGTTAACAATTCAACCCATTGGATTAAGTTAAGAGAGAGTGGTAAGACTAAAATGAAGTGTGAGGGATATAGTAATCCTAGGATTTTTCAATTTGATTTTTACTCCATTATATTTATGCTTTGATTATTAATGTTAATTAGTTTAGTTTTATTTGAGTAGTTTTTAGTTTAGTTAGTTATTAAATTTTTTATTGTTTGAATAAAACTAAATTGTTTTAATTTTAGTACTTAGTAATATTCTATATCAATTCTCTATGAGATCGATACTCTATTTTTCACTATATTGTCCTTTTGATACGTATACTTGCGTAGGTAGAATTTTAACTATCAAGTTTTTTATGTCGTTGCTAAGGAATTTTTTTCTACAACTCTTACTAATACCAATACCAAGAAAATTTAATTTTAATTCCAAACTTATTTTTAAATTTTATCTTTTTCTTGCTTTCAAGCATCTTTGGTCGTTGTATGCAAAGCAGAAACTTGAATCTTGTTCCTTTTGATCCACAAATAGAAAGAACTTCTAGAAGACTTTAAAAGGAAAGCATGCAAGTTCAAACTCTAAATCAAACAATGGCTAAAGATAATAATAATAATCATAGTAACAGTGCTGGCATTCAGATTCTTGAAAAGAATAAAGCTCCACAAGATTATGTTGTTCCTTTTTTATAAGGCTTGCACTAAAGCATTAGGAGACCTTTTATCAATGCAAATAATTTTGAGATCAAGCCTACTTACATTCAAATGATTCAATCTTCCGTTCAGTTTGGTGGGTTACCCAGTGATGGTCCCAATTCCCATCTGGTTAATTTCTCGAAAATCTATAATACTTTCAAGAATAACGAGGTGATCGATGAAGCTATTAGATTGAGACTCTTTCCTTTTTCACTAAGAGATAAGGAAAAAAGTTGATTCAATTCACTATTCACTAGATCTATTACTACATGGGAGGACTTGGCTAAAAACCTTTTGGCAAAATTCTTTCTACCTGTAAAGACTACAAAGTTGAGGAATGATATAACTTCTTTCACACAATTTGATGGTGAATCCTTATATGAGGCTTGAGAACGATTTAAAGATTTCTTAGAAGATGTCTACACCATGGGCTTCCTCAATGGCTTCAAGTTCAGACATTCTATAATGGGTTGGTCAGTTCAATCAAATCTATAATTGATGCCGCTGCTAGTGGGGCATTAATAGGTAAAAATCTTGATGAAGCTTATAAGTTGTTGGAAGAGATGGGATCCAATAATTACCAATGGCCTTTAAAAAGATCTAGTTTTAGAACAAATTCTGGTTTTTATCAGAGTGATGCATTGAATACTTTGATTATACAAGTAGGCACTTTGACAAAGAGATTTGACTCAATAGGAGTTAATGTTTTTCAAAACTCCCTTATATATTGTGATTTGTGTGGAGATAACCATTCAAGTGATCAATGTCTAGCTAATCAATTTGTTAGGAACTTCAACAAGTAGTAGAATAACCCATATTCCAATACATTTTGATCTTGGTTGGATAAACCATCCAAAGTTCTCATGGAATAATAACCCAAGACCTTCAAATCCAAGCCCAACAATCCTCTTAACTTTCCACCACAAGCAAGATCTCTTGTACCTAAGAAAAAGCCTACTATGGAAGAGATGTTGATGCAATTCATGACAATAGCTCTTTGGGTCACTAGAATCAATATAATCACTATGTTGTTATGCCCTTGATGGTCCAATAACTGGGACTCCATCATTTCCAGTAGCTTCAAATGGGCCTCCAGTAAGTTCAAATAGGCCTACAGCTGTTGATTCAAATGATTTAAATGGCCCTTTCTCATCTAATTCCTCTAATGCAACAGCTATCAACTTATCTCTACTTGCCTTAAATTCTTTTACTTTCTCCCTGGCCACTACCAACTCATCCTTCCCTCCATCACTGAATCATGCTATATCAAAATAATCTTTATTTAAACCTTCTTCATCTTCATTTGAACCTTTTACTTCTTTATCATTTGTTTGACCATCACCATTTCCAAGTTCATTATCTGATAATAAAAACTCCACATCCTCATTGATTGCTTTAGGCATTGGAGTACCCTGTTGAGTATTTTCCCCATGCCCAACGTAAATAGAAAGAAGACCCTTATCCTTAAGTAATCCACACAAATCAGTGACACTTTTATTATCTAAAATTACTCTCAAACCATTCCCATCTTCATAATATAAGCCTTTAATCAATCCCATATCATATTTGAAAGCCTTTACCATCTGTAATAAAGTCTAATAACAAATGGTATCAATATCTAGTATATCTATCGTGTTCCTCTTCCCACTTTTATATGCAAACTTGGGTTCATGAATTAAAATCCCTCCATGATGACAGCATATTTGAGAGCAATTGTTATCTATATGATAAAATTTAACAACTCAATCAGCATCCATTAAAATAAATACAAATCCAGTATTTGACCATGAATTGAACATTAAAATTGTATGTGCTGTTAACTGTGTGGAGAATAGAATGCTGAGTAAGAATGCAAAAAAAAAGTTTAGCAAAATAATAGACTCAGGAATGTACTACAACCCAGCAATATCTAGACTTAGGCATGGCCAATTAAAAGCTACAAGTAAATAGATCTAAACAAATACTAAACATGTAAGTGCCATGAAGTCTAGAATAAAAAAAAAACTTATGTGTTACAAACATCACACTAACTAAAAGTCCTCTTAATTCATCATACCAGTAACACTAACTAAAAGCATCATTTTACAAGAAAATACAAAGATGAAAACTAACTTGGCATGCAAGCTATGAATCTAGAAAGCACAGCTCCAAAACTAAAAACTCTTGTTCAATATTTGGCATAGAAAGTAGTGTCACATATCAACAAAGGTCCATGAGAATTTAAATGTGTTATTAAGAAATATTTAACTATTAACTAAATGATTGAGGCTCTATATTATATTGTTTTTGTACTCTTATTGATTGAACAAAACTTAGTTATATTAAATTCTAAACTAGTTGATTTAATGAATTCAATCAATTTTGTTCCAATCACATCCTCACATGTCAATTTCATTTACCAGTATGTTTGGAGCGTCATATTTAATTTTCTCCACACATTTTGAGTTGTTCTTAAATATGTGTTCAAAATGGATAATTTATTATTAACAACATCATCCACCTCTTTATGTGCCCTAACCACCTTAAAAAACCCATATAAAGTCATCTAATCTGCCAAAGTTCGAAACTGAATCAAAGGGAATCTTGGTGCATTACTATTTTCCTATATTTTGTTTGTCTTATATAATACATCATCAATAATAACAAAATAAAAAAACAAAGCCAAATCAACATACATTAAAAAAACAACCTAATACTATAAACAAATACATCAGGAACAATAAAAAATGAGAAAAAACAAAACCTAATATCGATCATCATTAAAAATAGAAACTAATACTATTCACCAACAACAAAATGAATCGGTACCTTGCTCTTCTAGACTAGTAGCCTTTTCCTTTTCTTTACCCTTTCCTTTTCTTGATTTTTGTCCTTCTTTCAACCTCTCACCCATCAACTTTATCAGTTTCAGCTTTCAAGAGTCCCTAAATTCAAGCTTTCAAGATTTGTTGGTTTTAGACTTGAAAACTTTCAAGGTTTGTAGCTTTCAGGTTCAAGGTTTGTTGATTTCAAGTTGAGTTTCCAGCTTTTAGATGGGTTTGTTGATTTGTCACTCTCAATTTAGTATTTAGACTGGATTGCAATCTCGATTTAGTATTTAGGTTGGGTTTCACTCTCGATTTATCGTTATCTCTCAATTTCAAGTGGTCAGAATTTCATGGGTTAACGGTTCTAGTGAGGATAACGGTGGGCTTAAGGTTTAACCACTATTTACGGATAATTATGGAGGTTAAGGAGAAATAAACCTTAAAAGCCAAATAACCCCTGAACACAATCTGACCAAAAATGCCATGTGGCATTTCTTTTATTAGCATAATATTTTTTTATTCGATTTGGTCCCTATATATTGAATTTTTATTCAAATTACTCATTGTACCTTAAATTTTTCTTCAATTTAGTCCCTTTGATTTTTTTAAGCTAAAATTTTTTTTCCTGTGTCTGCCATATGGCAGTGCCATGTCAGCATGTCAGTGCCACATGGACTACCATGTTACATTATCATGTTCAAGTGACATGGCATTGCCACTTGATCATTTAAAGGTGACGCGACACTGTCGCATCATCATGCCATTCACACATACATCATCACATCCTCAAAGTTTGCCACATCAGCGCCACGTCAATACCTACGTCATCTCTTTTAACGGTCAAAATGAATGTCGTTAGGAGAGATACTACATTGGAGCAATTCTTAAAATTAAGGGACTAAATTGCTTCAATTTTGAGTACAATGGCTGAATTGGACAAAATTAAAGAGTATGGCTACTAGATAAGTCTTTTGACCATTATTATATACATAGGAAATATAAGGAAATAAATGGGGTTTAAGTGAGCGTATGTTAACTCAGTTATGGCCCAATATTATTGTCAAGTGCAAAAAGCTTAAGTAATTCTCTTGAGAACCTAAATTAAGTGGGTTTGAACACAACGTGTAACCTAAAGCTCTAACCTTATTGTGTGAGATCCACTTTTGGACTTTTGAAACTACAGGAAATTTAGCTATGGTTAATCAATTTTTGTTTCTCTTACTGTTATATATTTTTCAAGACTAGTTTCTTCTGCTCCAACTAGACCAATGAAGGGAGGGAAATAGCTCAGTTATGCCGCAAAAACTACAATTAGATCTCTTTACCTAAGACTTTTTCTCAAGATAAAATTGAAGAGTAAGAGATGGAACAAAAAGAATTGGCTAATTTTTATTGTGTTGCTTTTAGTGTATTTTACATCAATATTGAAAAGTATTAATGTAGACAAAGTTGAGAAGGCTTTGTAAGTTCTTTCAACGACAACAACAAAATAAGGAAATAAAATCAAGGATTCGATATTGCACTAATTGTTGCTTATTAATTGCCAACAATCCTATGTCAAGTTTCTTGTTGAGATTTTGTCCTTGTGTTTTATTTGCTGATTGAATGTTCTGTTGCCCTTGATTCAATTCTATTGTGTAAGTGTTCTTGCTGCTGCAACTGTTCTAGTGTTCTTGCTTCTATAATCCTTGGTAAAGGCTGTATTACTCCTACACTCCTCCAATTAGTCAAGGGAGGCTTCCATAGATCAAGTTTGATTCATAAGTTTTCGAGTGTAGATCTAGATAAAGGTTTGGTAAAAATGTCAGCTATCTAGATAGTGGATGGAACAAACTTTGAGACAATGGATCCTAAGGTTACTTTTTCTTTCACAAAATGATAGTTGATGTTGATATGTTTGATTTTAGCATGAAAAACTGGATTGATAGTGTTGTTTAATTTTCTACTCACATAAGTATATGTATCGTAAGGATAGTATAATCGCAAATAAAGTATGATCCCGTAAAGAATTGTTCTAAAACTTTTACCAAGTATTAAAATTAACACAATTTAATTTTATCTAAATTGTCTAAAAGAAAATAGTTACTTAAAATAAAATTAACAAAACTAATTATCAAGAATAAAAATCAAAACAAAAATGAAATATGATAAAACTCAATAGAAATAAACTTAAGATTATGATATCCCTCGCACTTCATCTAAATCTTACCTCTCTTCCTTAATTTATTTCAATAGGTTGAATTGCTAACCTAGAATCCTCAATTATTTATAAGGGTTTCTTGACTTGTCTTATAAAAATATCTATTTTAACCAAAATATTATATCCCTATGTGAATTAAAATTAAAATAGATTCATTAAGTTTAGGCTCTAATTCTAGCTACACATGGCATTTAAGTATATCCTTATCCAATACGCAAATCAATTAATATAATCATAGGCTATTCCAATTTAAGTCTACCCATAAACTCCTTTTCTCAAGTTTGTTTAGGTTTTTGGATCAATTTAATTGGTAGTTAAGCAATTAAAAGTAGTAAGAATAAATTGGAATAAACAATTCAACTCCATTGAAATAAGCAAGAAAGAGTTTAAAAATTCAGATTACATGTGAGTTCAATTACAATCTTAGAAAATAAAATTAGCTACTCATAATTGCAAAGATAAATAAAAATATGTGAAGTTCAACCATTAAGAATAACAAGTAAAATAAAAGCTGAAGAAAAAGACAAAACAAATATTTGCAACTTTGTTCTCCATGCTTCTTCTTAAATCTCTCTTAGGGTTTTTCTCCTCTTTTTACTTCTACTAAAACATTCTTTAAATACTAATAACTCTAACCTAAATTTTCTAAATTAAACATATTTGATCCCATTGACTCAACTTGTGGGTTGAGACGTGTTATGAGGCTCAAACATTAAATAATACCCTTCAAATTGACATTCCGACAACATTACATGTAGTCATCTTCAAATGCAGTTTTCTCTATCTTGAAGGTAGCATTAGGCAAAGTGTCTCATGAAAATTGTATCTCTATCTCTTAACTTTCCAATGGCTCAAGAATCGTATCATTTGGACATTTGGAGTAAGAGTTATGGTCGAAATACTGAAGCATATACAAATAGGATTTTGGGTTTTTCAAACACCTTTCTTTCTAAAATTAAGCCTTATTCTTTTAAATCCTACAAAGGCATAAAAACTAATAAATAATAGCAAAATTAAAGTAAATAAATATAAAATTAAAATAACTTAATAAAAATAAACTAATTAAAAAAACACTAAAAAGAACAAAATTCTAATTAAAAATTAAGGACTTAGCTAGCATTTAAAAATAAAATAAGACTAAAATAATTCTATTTCATAGAATTATCAAATAGTCATTTAAAAGGCAAAAAGGTTTTCATCTAGCAAGAGAGCTGGTTGTGATGTATATAGGCCAAGGCCTTAGAGAATGTAAGATATTTATGTAAGTTTAATAGCTGCGCAAGCTAATGCCTTATATTTTGCCTTTGAACTTGATCTGGCTACTACAGATTACTTTTGGGCTTCGAGGGATGCAACTATCACTAAGGAATGTCCTTATCGTGGATCTTTTGGTTAATGGACAACTTGCTTAATTGGCATCTAAATAAGCTAACAACATAAATGAATTGTTTGATAACGATCTGACATCATAAATGAATTAGGAATAAGAAAGATGGTTTTATGGGACTTTGTGTCAACTACAAGCAGTTGAGCAAAACGACTATAAAGAACAAGTACCCCTTCTCGCGTATAGATGATTTATTGGATTAGTTACAAAGGGGTTAATTGTTTCTCTAAGATAGACCTATGATCAGGTTACCACCAGCTGAGGATTAGAGATAGAGATATACCCCAAACTGCTTTTCGCACGAGCTATCATCCCCATTATAAGGAACATACAACAGGTATTGTCACACCTATGTGGTCTGACGTATAAAGCCATTGACTATAAACAATACAGATCATGGTGCACAATAGCCATTGTCTATTGCCGTTAACTTCATGTCCTTATCTTAACATGCTCCATTAAAACATTTTCAAATCAGAGTTATGTCAAACTATTATAACAGAATTCATTAGGTGAAATCATTCACCTATACCATCAAAATATTGAGACATGAATCTTCCGATGTCATCAACTTAATTTAAATTATCAAAACAAAGTGATCCAATGCTAAGGTGTGAAACCCATCCTTAGATAAAGATTTAAACTGTAACGTAACTTGGTGAGCTAATAATTTAACATTTCTAAACGTGTTTATAAAAGCATTTTACCTTGGAAAATTCATATTTTATTGAGCATATAAATTTACTTTAAAGTTGGAGTCTTTTTGGAGTTAAAAGGATTGAGTTTTAACTTAATTGTATTATATAGTGTATCTATCAACATATGTTCATCATGAATCAATAGATGTTACTGAATTTTTACACAAGTGCATGTTATCGCAAACAAGTGATATAGTAAAAGTAAAGTATCGTTCCTATAGGGATTTGTTTCTAAATTTTCGCTAAGTACTAAAATTTTATAACAAATTAATCTTATTTAAGTAATTTGAAAATTTAAAAAAACTAATTAAAATGAAAATAAAATAAACCCTAAATTAATCAACAGAAATTAAAATTACTTAAAAAAGGCAATAGACTAAAACCTAATATTATGGGTTCATTCAACACTTCATCTACTAATAACTTCTCTTATTATTTACATTCATTGTTGGTTTTACTAACCTTGAATCCAAAGCTATGTATAAGTCTTCGTTAAAATGCTAGCACAAATACCTAACTTACTTGGGTCACTATATGTCTATAGTAATCAATTAAATAAGGTTCATTAAGCTACTGTTCTAATTTGGCTATATATGGCAATTACAATATGTCTACCCGAATCACAAATCAGATCACCTAAGTGACGTGAACATACACTATTCAAACTTTAGTCCAATCTAAAATCTCTTTGTCGAGTCTCAATTAAATTTACAAATTAGTTAACTGTTTGCCAGACAATCAAAAGCATTAAGAACAAATTTAAATAAGCAAAACTATATGCATTCATAGTAAATAAAAAGAAACTAATATTTAGATTACATGTTGAAATCCACCACAATCCTAAAAAAATAGTTTAGCTCATAATATCTAATAAAAACAATATCCAAAGAAATTTAGTCATGAATCCAAGTTAAAGAAAATAAAAGAAACACAAAATTACAAAAAGAAACTAATTATAAAAGCTTTGCAATCTCAATTCTCTCTCAAATTCTCTTGTTTCCTTGCATTGTTCATGGCTCTTTTTCTCCAAAATAATTACTTGTTGCCTCCTTCCTAAAACTTATGAAAAAAGATCCCTTAATAGGCTCTAAGTAACATAATTTCCAAAATCTCATTAAATTTTTATTTTTGAAAAATTGTCTGGCATCACAACCATGATTTCTTGGCACTAGGTGCTTAAGCCTAGGAAACATGTATGGTGCACTTCCATTCATCAGCTCTGTAGCCTGGTTCTCCTCAACACTGCAACCTTGGCTTCCTCGACATTGTAGCCTTGAGTAACTCAAGGTCATGACCATCCTCCATATGCTGCCTTGTGCAGAACTACAGCAGTCGAGCATATTCCAACATGATTTTCACCTCGATATGATTCGAAATGGGAAACATGATAAACATGAAACTTTTAATGCTATCGCTTAAACTTTCAATGGATCAAGAATCATGTCAATTGGATTTCCAAAGTGAAAGATATGCTCTAAATACAATATCATGTTCAGTCGATGCATACTATTGTAGCGCTCTAACTTAGACAAATATTTGGACCATTATCTGATTAGAACTAGGTGAAGTGTAAAAATAATAGTTGTAGCCCTTCCTTTTAGCATTTTAGTGGTTTATGAATCACCTTATTTGGAGTCTATATAGAGAGATATGGTCAAAATATCAAAACATATACAAATGAAGCCATCACCACACTTACGTGAACTTTCATCAAATTTCCTACAAAAGCAATAATAGAAATCAGCAATAACTACTCTTAAAGTAATTTAAAATAAAATAACATAAAATTAAAGTAAAATAACTTAAATTAACTACTCGATATGTCATCAAACTTAAATTAGAAAAACACTTAAATTGTTAAAATTAGAACCTAAAATCTCAAAGATCTAGCTACTTAAGGTCCAAAAATATGTTAAAATAACTCTATATAATAGAAATATCAATAGATTAACCCAAAAATTTTAAAATTGAATATCTATCGATAGATTTCCAAATCTATCAATAAATGACCAAATATATGAATAGATCGACCCAATCTATCAATAAATGATGTCCAAACTAGAAAAAAAAGGCATTTTGGTCTTTTCACCCCCTATTAAAACCCTTAAATCCTCAGACATTTTCCAAAATGGCAAAAACTAGGTTTTCTCTCAAAAACACAACCACCATATGCTCTCAACTTCATTTTTCATCAAGTCAAAAATTTTGAAGATTCTAAGTCATTTTCAAGCTTAGTTTTCCATCCCAAATGCTTTGGAAGGTAAATAAAGGATTTTGAACTATTTAATCTTAAGCTTTGATTTTCAAAAATTTTATAAGTTGTTGAAATTCGTTTTAAATCTTGGAAACTAGGTTTTTGAGTTGGTTTTAAGGTTCTCAAGCTGACCAAGGTAAAGATGCCTTAACTCTAGCTTATAGTTGATTTGAATCCTTACGTTAGATGTTACATTAGATGCTGAAAATTGGATTAAGCATTATTGGCAATTTTAAGGAATGATTTACTGATTATTAGCCTAGGAAAAAACCAAATATTAATGTTGGAAACATTATATTATGTATTGTGAAGTTGCTTTCAAATTGTTGAAAAAGCAAGTGTTCGACAAAAGGAGCAAGAGAGCAAGGCACATTTCATTAAGGTGGGTGGATACAATGTTTTTAATTATTTTGATAAAATTAAGCATGCCAATCCTTTAGCCTTGCATAAAAAATGATTTTGACTATATTTGTGTGGTGAACAAATGTTCTCAAGGATGTTTGTGAAAACTATAGACCAACTATATATAATCTACTATATGGTATTTACAAATAGGGAACAAGCCTTTCAATGTGTTTATATCTCAGCATCTCATATGTGAATGATTGATGTGTGATGGATGGATTTTAAAAGATGCATTAGAAACGTTTTCGCTTTGTTGATGCCATGGTACTTATGGTTAATTATTGAGAATATTGTCATGGTTGCTGGTCTAAGGGTTTTAATTATGCCTATGGATGAATCATTTTGTTCCGTAGATTATTATTCACTATATGTTGAATTGTGTATTATGGTTGTTGGAGCCTATCAATGTAAGGAACTATAGCTAGTGGTAGGGGACACTAGCCATTATGCATAATAAGAGGCAACTTAAGCCAGTTGTTGGGTTGGTAGCTAACGAAGTACTACCCTTTTTCAATAGTTGTTGGCCATAGAGTAACGGACTATTTGGTTATCGTATGATGAGCCTAGGTGGTTTGGTTGTCCTTGGCTAAAACTCCATTTTTGGTTGTTGAATGTCTCATGTGGTGATTTAGACAAAGTGTTAATATATGAATGTCTAATGTGGTGATTTAGACTAAGATATTGTTGAATTCACTATTGAATCAGTTTATTGTGTTATAACTATTGTAAATTTGTTGAACATATGTTGTACACTTGTCTATGGTTGATGTATAGACTCAGTTGAGGTCTTTGTGATGAGTTCTAAGCTAAATTTTTGCTCTTTGTAACTCATCTTTCAATACTTGTTCTTAAAGTATTGATAGATTCAACACAAAACCTCCATAATTGTATTCTATCTTATATCTATCAATAGATTCAAGGCATATATCAGTAGATGTAGCCATCTATCAATACATAAGTCTCATGTTTCGATAGATCAAGTTCATTTTTTAAACAAAATGTTTTTAAAAGCTTTCTAAAAAATAAATGATTTTGTTTTCAGAACTAGGTCTTAAGAACACCTAAATTATATTTCAAACATTCTTGAAATGATGTTTTAATCAAACATTTGATTGACTTTCAATTTTTTTTTTCAAATATTTCTTTAATAAGGTTTAAGAACTATTTTTCAGCTTTGTTTTATAAAAGGAAACCATACCATCCTTGTACCATTTGAAAAATATTGGTCTTGGAGTGAGTACAATTCATATGTTCTTGATGGCATTTGAAAGGTAACAAATTCAAAGGTTATGGAATTGGTCAAGTTAACGACCAGTGATTGTTGACATGCTCAATGAGTAGAGATGTCAGGTAAAGACGCTTGGTAAGCTAGACTCGATTTAGATCAATTCTTGAAAAGGAAAATTTTGTAGATATTGATTTATTATCTATTTGCATACTTATAAGAGTGTATTTTCTAAATACTTTTCCCCATTTGCTTGTTCCCCCTTCCTGTACCTACTCATGGAGTCTTTACGACTCACATGTTATTATCCATTTTTTTTTTCAGATTAGTATGTCCATTTAGGGAAGAGTTATCTTCTGTGAGGGATCTGGTAGGTGATCATCATAGAATTCAGTAAGCGTCAGCCTTTTTTCTTGGTGTCATACTCCATTGGTCAAGTCTATCCTTATGTTTTCAAATTGTTATGTTTTATCGACTTGTTTATGTCATGTAATAATTAACACTTTGTAACAAATATACTCTAAACGTCTTGCCACAAGATGGCTTATGGGTAATATCTGACACAAGATGGCCAATGCCTAGATTCATGTTTATTTGCTTTCGCAATGTTGAACATGGAGCTGCAGGATGGTTAAATATATTTTCTTATATATAAGTAATCATGTTTATATTGGTATACATACAAGTGCTGGACTTAATCAATAATTAGGCATGCATGGGTTAAGAGGATAACTCCCTTTAATACCCTTGCGTTGGTCGTGAACCTAAGATTGGGTCATGACATAAAGTCTTTTTGTTCAAAATCATTTTCATCATAAATTTCCAATATCAAACGTACTATCAATTAATAAGAAAATTCATATTTTTGAGGTATCAAAACATTCAAAGTGCTGGTTCCTTATGCACAAAGCTAGATACATAATTGATAGGCATATTTACATATCATATACATATATATATATATATATATTCATCAAACTTGTTTACACCCATCAAGCAACATCAAATCCTTTAAATAATTCATCCTCCATTGAAATAAAATTTTTATACAAAATTGTAGACAAAACATGTTTGATTATATCAAAATAATTAAAAGCATATCTACTCACTTATTCAAAGCATGTTTTTCCGTCTAGCACCTTTCAATAGTGAACTCGACCTCTCCAAGCTATTAACTCCTTTAACAGTACATATCAACATATATTCCAATATTATTACCTCCTTTTTTAGCAATAATTTTCATAAATACCCATTTATTTTTCCATAAACTTTGTCAATCATTCATTAACCTAAAATTAGTAGCTAAAATCTAATTTAACTATGAGTTTATATTTTAGCTAGTAAGATTTCTTAGTAAACTTACCTTGGCGAACTTGAGAGAACCAAAACCAATCAAAAACAAAAATTTAAAAGATAGAAATGGATTTTTAGGAAATCATAATTTTTGGAAATCAAAACCATAAGATTAAATGTTTAGGATAGTGAAACCTTACCTTTAGGAGTCTTTAAAATGAAAATCTAAACTCAAATATGGTCTTAAATGCTTTAGAATGACTTAAAAAAATGAGAAAGAGAGTAGAGAGAGAAAAGAGAATAGAGAAGTGAAATCTCACTTTAATATATGATGCTAAGTTAATAAATCCTTAAGTGAGCATGTTGGTTTCATGTTTTGAACTTCAAACTAAGTTTTAATCTTGAAAAAATTTATGTTTTGAAGAATTAGGGTGATTTGCAAAGTTTGGTGTTAAAAAAAGTCCAATTGGACAAGTTTTTAACATTTATTTTTGCTCGTTAGAGCTTATTTATTGATAGATATTCTTCATTTACTGATAGATAAACCCAGAAAAGCTTTTTAAAGAGGATTGAAGAACACCTATCAATAGATCAAGCCTATCTATCAATAGATAACAACGTGAGAACTTTTTAAAAGAACCTTGAAGTCTATCAATCAATAAATAACCCTAATTTGTCAATAGATGACGTCATTTTCAAAAAAAATAAAATGGGTAAAAATATATTTTCACGTCTTAGCCTATAAATATGTCACATTTTATGAAAGTTTGTGACTTTTAGCCGTTTTTCCTTGGTATTCTCTCAACCTTAAACTTTCTCAAACCCATTTTCAAGCCAAATCACTATTTTTAAGATTTGAAAGCTTGTTTTTGACTTTCCATGAACAAAATGACATTTGTCAACTTCAAAATCTTTAAATCTTGATTTTCCAAAACTAAAAATGTTGTCCCTGTGCCAAGTTTTTTCTGTTGGTTGCTAAGCTTAAGGTTTTGCGATTTTCATTAGCATCAAAGCTTACTTTAGGCAAGGATGAAGGAGTTATGGATTCCTAAATATTTATTATGCTAAACAGTAGAAGATTTAAGCTAAAGAATTAGTTTTAGACGAATTTGACTAGTTTTGAAAATGCTTAGGATGGGAATTATGAAATTTTAAATCTAGATATTGATTGTAATGATTGTTGAATGTTAGGAACGGTTGAAAACTTTGAGGAGTTCGTTGGAAAAAGGGTTGTGATTGAAGCTAAAGATTAAGCCTCTAATTAGGTAAGTGGGTACACCTTTTCAAGAATTTTGGATATCTAAAGTGAGCATATTTTGATTGATTATTTACCATTACATTGCCTAAAATGATTTTAGTAAAATCTTGGTTTTGAATACCTATTCAAATGTTTTGGAAAAAGTTTTCAATCTATTATGTAAGTAAATATATTACTATGTAGTAGTTTTGAACAAGAGGGGACAAGACCTTTCTCTCTTCAAAATATCCTTCCCTGATCTGGTAGAAGTGAAATGACTTGAAAACATCAAATGATTTGTATGAAGAAATGATATCCCTCGATTGATATTGATATCGAAAAAATGACAATCATGACATTGCCCATTGATTTATGAATAACTTGTGATTGTGCATGGTTAATTCGATATGATTAATGTGTGAATGTTATATTTGAAATATTGAATGGTTGTACTATTATGTGGTTAATGTATGGAGAGGTTAGTGTATATAAGTGGAGCTAAAAGGCCCAAACCTCATCATGCATGATGAGGGGATGGTAAAGGGGGCGGAGTCAAAGGGCTTTAGTTCATCATAATAATGTCAAGGATGGTATATGTGGCAGCATCGAAGGGTCCCAATCCATTGAGGTATAGTGATTGACATGGTATACGAGGTGGATATGAGAAACCCTAAACCATGGCATTGATGTTCTTTCAAAAGTGGTTATATTGGTGATGGGAAATTCCACCTAACTGTGAGATAATCCATTGTTTATGCATTATATGCATATGATGTTATGTTGAATTGAACGCTGTTTTAGGAATAACTATACACTCACTTATTATGAATGGAAAATGCTATATGGTAAATCCTAGAATTGTATCCTACATGATTCAAGTACGAATCTTTATATTTTAGAGAGCGAGATTGCAAATATGGTATCAGCCCTGCGAAGGAACTAATATCGGTAATGTATAACATCCTTATTTTTATGCATATGATTCCATACATGCTCAATCATTTATTTCATAAATGCATTTATGAAATGTGACAATTGATATGACAAAATGTTGTTAGATTTACAACTAATTCATTTCCAAAGTTTAAATGAGAAATCTATGATTATGCAAAAAATGTATGCTTATTACAAATTGATGGTTTGTATTAAAACTCTTCCCAATTGGCTTATCCCTTTCCCCTTATCTACTCACAGAGTCTTTATGACTCCCGTTATTTTCTCTTATTTTGTTTTACAAATTAGTAGCTTGCTAGAATAAACGACTTATGAAGTAGTAACCTAGCTCATTCGTGGTAAGAGGGTAGAGCCTTCTTTCTAGCCTCTTAGTGTCATACACTTCTTAGTGTGTCTAGTTTAGTTTTTCAACTATTATGTTGATAATGAACTTGGTTATGTAAACAAATGTTGATAATGAACTTGGTTATGTAAACAAATGTTGATATTCTCATATTTGTTTATGCTTTCGCACATTATGTTGAGTCTCAGATATGGGTCCATGTGAATGATAAGACTATGGTAGATAAACCATAGCAACATAGGCATAGAATGCGTGCCAGACCACAATTGTTAGTACATTGTGAATATTTATATGAAATAGGATAAAAACTACACTTTACGTTGAGAAATTCCATATTGTGATGGGCTTGATGAATTATTTGCACATTTTTAACTGTGAATGGAAATGTATGTGAATGTGATGGATGACTAGCCCATGCATTATTAGTTTAGGCTTGCTTGTGCCTAATGGGCTATATCCACGTAGGTTCATTTGCTAGTCATGATCCCTCCAGAAATTGGGATGCGACAAGAAAGGTTAAGAATAGAAAAAGAAAGTGTAAAAAGATCTGAAGGGGTTCTGAAGGGTTTAGGGTATTATTTTATCTGTAAAAAGACAATATTACCTTTATTTTTCCAAATTCATGACATAGGTATTGATACTTTTGGAGCAAGTATCGATACTTCTCTCTAGGTTTACAAGTATCAATATCTTTAAAGAAAGCATCAACACTTCATTCATTAAAAGACTTTTCTAGGTTCAAGTATCAATACCTCGTGAATATGTATCAATATTTTCTTAACAAAATGCTACTTTTGAGTTCAAAATAAGACCAATTCACTCTATATGGTTCCTATTCCTCAAATAAGCTTATTTATTCAATCAACATGTATTTTATAATTTATAAATGTTTAAAAATGTTAAACAGAAAACATTAAACAATAAATCACCAAGCTAAGTCATGTTTCTATCTTTAATTCAAAGTTGGGGTTTCATAATTAACAAGCGAGTTCTTTCCCTTAATTTCTAAAACGCGCTCTTATTAGTCCACTCATGGTCCTCAATTGAGATATAACTATTTAAGTTTAGCACCCCTTTCTCACTTGTGCAACCTTCTTGGTTAATATGGATATTAGATCTTGAAGGATCCAACTTTGGAGAATCTTGTGTCCTCTTGTTCATTGCTTGCACATTCCCTATAAGTGCCTCCTTGAATGATTTCCCCTAACTTCCAACTAGTTAACTAACTCTTTTCTAAAAGATAGCTACTTTATCAAGCATGGGGTAAAGAGCGATGGAATTTGGGTTGATAATAAGCTTCTTTAATTGCCATGCTTCTTTGATCCATCCTCCTTTTGAAGCCAAAGTTAATGGGTCTCCTTCTTTCATCCTCCCCTTTGTATTTAATAAAGGCAAAGTTGAAGATGCCATCATTGATACTTTAAGCTTTTATCAAGATCTCTTACAGGCTGTCAGACCTACAACTTAAGAACCTACTTTGATAGCAATTGTTAGATAAATAAACTTAAAGTAAAATAACCAAAAGGCAGTGAATTAGTTATGAACTAAAAATCCCTTCTTAACACAGCAAAAATATAAAGAGTAGAGTAGCAAAAATAGGGTGTAAGCTGAATGAAAAATAAATGCAAAAAATAAAGAGTACTCAACCAAGTTTTTATAGAGGTTTAGCCTTTGATGCCTACGTCTTTTCCTTTGATAGCACAAGGAATACGAATCTACTATAAACTGCCTTTCAAGAATCAAGCAAAACCTATGCAAAAGTCACTGCCTTTTGAGTATCAAGCACAACCTTTACAAGCCACTACCTTTTAAGGATTAAGCACAACCTCTACAATCAAATGCCTTTTAAGGATCAAACACAACTTCTACAACCAAATTCCTTTTAAGGATCAAGCATAACCTCTCTACCTTTTGCTTGGAGGTATAACCTTAACACTACCTTTTTAAGGAGTTATAACCTTAATATTGCCCTTTTCATGGAGGTATAAACAACAACAATGGATTCTCAAGGAATATGAGCTTAAAACCTCTATAAGGGTAATAAGCTGTTTAGGTACAAAAAGAAGAGAGTTTTTCAAGGATGATGAAAGATGAAAGAATATTCAAGCTCAAGAAATTTCAAATCAAAAATAAAAATGTGATCTTGATTCTTTTCTACTCAAAGGAATGATTTTTTTGCTCTTTTCTCTGCTTGTTTTTCCTTTTTTTTTCTAGCTCTTAATCTTATGCTTTTGGCATCCTTAAAGTAGGTATTTATAAACCCTATGATTTCTTGCTCGTTGGGTAAGTTTGAAATGAATTTTTGTATATTCCGACCAGCTTGATCAAGTCTATCATACTCGAAGAATCGATTCTTCATCCTTGAGTTATTAGTTCTTTATAAAGTTTGGAGCTTTTTATCTCCAAAAGATCAATTCTTTCTTATTGAGATGTCGATTCTTTCTTATCTTGGCTCGAAGGTGGCACCTTTACAATTTTCCAAGAATCGATTCTTCTTTCTCAAGGTGTTGGTTCTTTAATCTAGTTTGGCACTAAAATTTGAATTTTAACTTGATCTTTTATGCTCAAATCTTATCCATTTGTCCCATCTTATAGAAACATTTTTCTTTATAAGTCCAATTTCAAAACTCTTAGGATTTTCTTCAAGTTTAAAAACAATTTCAAGCATTCTTAAAGCATATTTAGATCAATTAGTTTTGTCATTTCAAAACTAGGGTAAAGCTAACAGGATGTTAAATCTTAGAGGATCCAACTTTGGTGGTTCTTGTGTCCCCCTATTCATTGCCT
The DNA here is from genome assembly GCF_002168275.2 of Theobroma umbraticum. Lineage (NCBI taxonomy): Eukaryota > Viridiplantae > Streptophyta > Magnoliopsida > Malvales > Malvaceae > Theobroma > Theobroma umbraticum. The sequence goes on from NW_018397275.1 coordinate 2,211,963, forward strand.
ACACATTCCCTATGAATGCCCCTTTGGACAATTTCCCCTTGCTGCCAACTGGTTGACTAACTCTTTTCTAAAGGATAATTACTCTATCGGGTGTAGGGGGAGGGGGAATCTGGGGTGATAATGAGCTTCTTTAATCACCATGCTTTTTTGATCCACCCTTCTTTTGAAACCAAAGTTGATGGCTCTCCTTCTTTCATCCTTCTCCCCTATATTTAACAAAGGCAAAGGTATAACCCTTATTCCTATAAGGTCAGGAGATAAAGATATCCATAATCCTCCCAAATTCATCAAACAAATCCTTTAGGTTACTCTATGTGATCCTACGATTAATGTTATCCACAAAGACAAATTTAAAGGATGCCCTCCATCTATCCATGTCTTCCACAACTTTCTCCAATCTCAGTCACTTTCTCATGTCTCCCCCATCTCCGAGCTAGCTCCATGCTCTGTTCGCTTCTTGGAGTTTAGCATGTTTGCTTGAAACAAATTTTTATTGAAGCTAAGAATAAGAGGATTATTCTTTCATTTTAAAGAAATTTCAGAAATTGTACTTCCATGTCTGAATAATAAAAATTGTTATTTATCTCTGAATTTTTTAATCTTAGTTTCAACATGAATATATGAATCACATCAATATGCTACGTCAATTAGTTAGTGGTTTAATTATTATTTTTAATTTCTACAATTTAAAGGAAAGAAGAAAAAAACACCCTTTTAGTTATTTATTTCTATTTTGAAAGAACAGGGATTTGAATTCCCCTTATTTATTTATATGTATTAAGCCAAATGTGCTAAACATATCACTTTAGAGTTGCCGAAACCAGCTAAACCATTAGCCGCAAAGTAAGACAAAAAAACAATCTCCGGCACTCAAAAGAAAACGTTAGCCAACCGCTTTATCTTTTGGTTTACTTGACTTATACTTAAAATGGTTCTCTCTTTTTTCGTACTGCTCTCTAGTCGTATCCCCCCGGCCCCTTCCTAACCCCTTAAGGTTGTGCATTTAAATCCTCCTTTTCAGATTTATATATATATATATTGGTCATATGCATGATCTTAACAGGTCAACGATGTCGGCACTGAACTACAAAAGCTATTTTTGTAGATTTAATTATCACTATTTGTCTGCTTAAGAGAAAGTGAAGAAAATAAGCATTATAGTAAAGTAAAACAAAGAAAACAACAGTTTGAAATCATTTTTGATTGAAAATGCATGACCAAGTGGCAGTTTATATTGTCAGTGTCATGGACTCACGGATCACTAAATCTTTAATCTTGTGGCATTCTAAAGCAAGTGAGCCCCCAAGCCACCCGGCCCATGTGGTATACATGTACACATTCTGGTTCCACAATAAGTTAACGAGTAGTTTCTACTTCTTAATTGTTGGTACATTCGTAGCTCTAATTACACAAAAGGAGATAGTCTTACCCTTTTCTATAAGATTCACCTTTCTTACTCGGAACCCGAACTCAAGTCTTTTAAAATAAGGTCTCAAATTCTAATCGTTTGGGTGACCACTTATTAGTAATTAACATTCAAAAAAATATGAAGCTAATTAACATGGTTCCTTCTTAGCCATGTGTTCTTAACTTCTTCTCAATGTTAATAAAGCAATAAAAACAAGAAATGAAGCTAATAACCTTGTTGCTTGCTTAAATATTGTAAGGAAATTTTTATGTTTGTGGTCTCTTGGATAAGTGGATCGGTAGGTTACAGGATAAGAGATTTTATATTATACATTCGGGTATTTAACTCAACGAAAATATGATATATATTTTGTTCTTTAAAAAGTCAAAGTTTAAATATCTCATCATCAACATATAATAATAATAAAGTTTCTAATTTTTTTTTTTTTTGAAAAAGAAATAAAGAAATATGCAAGTAAAGAATATCTCTTTTTACCTAATAAACACGCACGCAGACAAAAAACACAAGCAAAGGGGGAGTGCGAGTGAGAAAGTAAAGGAGAATGTAAAGATTGGTGAGGGACAAATAAAGAGGAGGGGGAATATGAGTTGGTCGTGGTCATGCATGGAAACGATTACCGAGGCGAATCGAATCAGCCCACTTCTCTTTGCTCTTTCTTTACAGTTTGCTCTCTTGTTCCTTTACCGTTCTCCAAGAGAATGGAGGCCAGATCTTATTCTTCCTTCATGTCCTTTTGCTTATGGAGAGAGAGGGAATTGAAGGGAAGAGAAAAGAGAAGAAAAAAGTGGTTTTGGGGGAGAGGGAGAGAGATAGAAAATATTGGAATAGTAATGAGCAAAGCAGCCGCAGAAAAGAGAGAAAAGAAAAGATGGTCAAAATGAAAACCTCGAAGGACTTGTTATTCCATCATCAGCCTCAAGCCTATCTTTATTGAAACTCACCATTTGCCCTTCCTTTTTCTCTCTTTTGGGTTTGCCTTTCTTTTCTTTTCTTTTTTTTTCCTTTCTTCTCTTCTTTTTTTGTTCCTCTCCCCATGAAAATCCCATTCTCTCTAAAAAATATCAAATGATTCCATTTTGTATTCTATTTAGATGCTTCCTTTTCTAATCTTTCTCTCTTGATGCAAATGATGCTGTGACTTGCCATTAAATGAAATTAGGAGAAGGTGACAATTTGGAAAACCCTAATTATGCACCTTAATTTTTATTTCAAATCATTCCTTTTTTGTCTCTATTAATTCAAATGCAAGAAGAGGGGATTTCATGTAGTGAGATTAGACAAACGCATAGTCTATAAGTTATTTTCAAGATTTTTCTTGAGTGGATTCATCCTGTATTAAAGAGTGAACATTGTAATGTCGATGTGAGTTTTGAGATTATATTTATTGTTATAGAAGAGAATGATATGCACATATAAGCTAATCATATTCAAAATCTAACTCTAGCTAGTTATAACAATATTGTAGACTTACTAGTTAACTAGCCAACCAATAATATTGTATTCTAACTGTATAACTGAATTTGTACAATTATTTTGACATGATTAAATTTTTTTTATTGATTATTTAATTGCAAAAATGGTATATCATGTTCTAATAATATCTAACTAAATATGTTTAAGGGAAGGGCTGGGCAATGCATAAACCCCACACCCAAAATACAAAGGAAAGGATAAACATCTTGAGAAAATAACAAAAGCAACACCCTTTACCCAGCACAACAAAATTAGCAACTCAAAAGACTAACGCTAACTCTTTAATAACCCCATCAAACCAAAACATTGAAACAATGGAAAAAAAGAAAAGGAAGCCCCTCCATTTCTAGTCCTAAAAGCTTAACGTTGAGAGAAAATGACATTATGATTACCCAAACATCAAAAAGAACTTTTAATTTGCTTATGTTTTTTTTTTCTTTTTTGGAATGTTATTTGTTTATGTTTTCCATCGAATTATGTACTAAAATTGAAACTAGATTGTTCACAAAATTTAGAATTTGGCATGCAAAGAGAAATTTATGATGCTGACCTCAATCATGTGATATATGAAAGTTCCGATTGAGAATTATTTGATTTATATTTTGAGTGTTAAGATAATCATATAAATTATTTAATTAGAGTTATAATATAATATTATTACTTAGCTAGATTACAATAACTAATTGGAGTTATACTGTAATATCTTTAATTAGAAATCAATTTTGGCGTTTTCTTTTAAAGAATTTCTCAAAGATCAAGGCACAAATGCACCCACAAAAAGAAAAGAAAACAATGGTTTGGGTTGATGAAAAATTAGAGGGGAATTCCTTTACTGGATTGGAGCTGAAGTAAAAAAGGGAGAATATTCAAATATGTAAAGCAGCAACAATTTTACTCATATATAGTGACTGCCACTGTTGTTGATTCTCCAAAGTGTAAATTGAAAGAGACATGACCAAAATAATTGAGATAAGTTGTGGCCCTGCCTAGGTTTGAATGTTGAGAATATTCATTGCATGGCAAGAAATGCTTGCTAGGATTCTTGACTGTCAAAAGAAATTGCAATTTGTGCAACTGCCGCACTAGAGGAGAAGGGTCCCAGATACCCATGGTCAAAGAGCCTTTTGTGAGGTTCATGGTTCACTTGATTGAACAGAAGTTTTGGATCAGCAATGTTGTGCTTATAGGCTAACAGGATCTCCTGTTTGCTTTATGTGGGATCCTGATTTTGTTGGGCTGCTGCCCACCCCAACATCCGCTTCAGTTTGAGTGTTTTGACGACTGCACTATACCACTGCTATGCGAGCAAAACGAAAGAGCCTACAGACATGGTATTTAAATTTCTCAATCCTTTCAAAGCCTACATACTTTGGGAAATTATTGCATATTATATTTAAATACTATCATCTCCTGTAATTATTTGATTGTTAAATTTACAATTTGTACTTAAATATGTGTCTATGTATATTAATTTCTATCTTTTCTAATTGAAAAATACATAAAATTTTGATACTTGAATGTTTGATGCAATTATAAATGTCTATATTTTTATTCAAAAAAGTTAATCTTCAATGTCTATTTTTTTTTCTATGCAGGAAATAAGAGCACAAAGAGATTTGGAATTTAAATCCCTAAACGTTTTACTTTGATCCTTTGGATAGTTGTTGCTGATTATACATAAAAGTTAACATTATCTCATGCCATAGGCACTTTGGTATGGTTTAAGTAACCTTTAGACTGTGAGTGTTGATACTTATGTTAAAAATAAAAGCATAATGTTTTAAAAAAAATTTAAATTATTTAAAAAAATTAAAAAAAAAAGCTCTTACTCTTTTATTGCATTCAATTAAATTCTTATATTTTTATTTTAGAGCAAATAAGTCCTTATAATTAATAGTTAATTAACTATTATTAATTAAAACGTTATCTGTTATTTTATGCTCACGTGACTTTAATGTGATATTGATATTGAAAGTGAAAAATATCACATGGTCATGTCCTCATGCCATATTAGTATACCACATTACCATATGTTATAATATGTCAACTTGCACATCAGTACCTCATGACATAAAATAACAAGTAATATTTTAATTAACAATAACTAACAATAGTTAATCAACTATTAATTATAAGAGTCCATTTGACCCAAAATAAAAGTCCAAGACTTTAATTAGACGTAATGAAAGAATAAAATGATAAAGACTTATTTCAACGAACCTCTCAACTATTCAAGAAAATCCAAATAACTTTTATTTTTCTATTTCATCCAATCAAGCTCCTATACTTTTATTTTAGACTAAATAGATCATTATGATCAATGATTGACTAACTGTTATTACTCAAAATGTTATTTATCATTTTATATTTGTATAATATTAATGTAGTGCTGATATGAAAGATGAAAATATCATATGGTCATATCATTATACCATATCGATATGTCAACTCACTATTTATTAAAACAGCTCAGCACACCATGTGGCATAAAGTGACAAAGTGACATTTTAACTTACAATTAATCAATCGTTAATTATAAAAATCTATTTGATTTAAAATAAAAATTTAAAGATTTGATTGAATATAATCGAAGGATAAAGGTTTATTTCAATTTTTTAAAGTATCTTTTTTAGATATTATGCTTTAAAAAAAAATAAATAGTAGTCTTTCTCATATAAATATGCTATACTTCAATTGGAAAGTGTAGCATATGAAATGATTTATTTAACCACACAGTAAAGTTCACAAGGGCATTAAATGGAAAATTGTGTAGAATCACTCACTTTAATGTCACAAAGAAATTTGCTTTGGGCAGCGAAAACATATAGTATTAAAATTTTAAAAAAAAGAGAGAGCTAAATTGTTTCTATCCAGATTTATGCAAGAGACCGAATATGTGTATGCACTACACTTAATTAGCAATATTCCCAAACCCTAAAAAGGAAACCCAAGCCAAAGCATTTATTCAAAATTTCCTGTCTTTGGAATCATAGCCAGAATTTTCCTTTATCTCCTTTCTTCCTTTAACAATTATTCCACTTATCAAGGCTAAATGTGAAGCACACGAAAAAGTACATACACATTCCTCCATTTATTCCTTTTTCTGTGGTCTAACATGTATATAAAGAGCCCCTCTTTGAGTCATTCCTTCAAGGATTCCTTCTACTACAACCTCCTGATTATATCATTGAAGTCATCATCTTTGCATTATTCTACTTAAGGTTAGTTTTCTCTGTATCTCCTTGTATCCTTATAACTTCAAAATCTTCATGTTTTCGAGACGTTGTGTTTTGTTTGTTCCTGTTTGTCACCCTGTTTGAATGGAATCCTTTTCTTAGAGCAGAAGAAAACAATGAGCAGGCCAGGAGATTGGAACTGCAGGTCATGCCAGCACCTCAACTTCCAGAGGAGGGACTCCTGCCAACGTTGCGGGGAATCTAGGTCAGGTGACTTTGGTAGCTACGGTGGGAGGGGTGGCTCCTCGTTTGGGTTCACCACCGGCTCCGATGTTCGACCTGGTGACTGGTACTGCACTGCCGGAAACTGTGGCACCCACAATTTCGCTAGCCGTTCCAGCTGCTTCAAATGTGGTGCATTCAAGGATGACTCTGCTGGAGGTTTCGACTCTGACATCCCACGTTCAAGAGGATTTGGTGGTAATCGATCCGGATGGAAATCAGGCGACTGGATATGCACCAGGTGAATTCTTCTAACACTTTTGTTTTCCGATGTTTGACTATTTTATTTCTTATAGGATATGAAGTCAAGACATCCAAAAATATTAATTTTTTTCTTCATTGTTCCGAGCCGGAGATGACCTCTTGCGACCTTTTTATAGGTGTAAACATATTTGTATATTTCAGTTGTAATCAACTAGAAGAAGCTGCTAGCTAGCTACCTAGCTGAGACAACTACAGTGGCATGTTTATGCTCTCTGCTACAATGGCCGGCTTTGCCGTACACAACTTTGCTTTTGGTTTTGCCAGCCAGATTCTGTTCTTTGAAAGCTTTAGTTGTTACTGTATATCTTTCCTTACATGCTAGATTTTCTTTTGACTGCTTTTGGAAGCTAGGAGGCATTTAAGAATCTCTTGTTCTCCACTCAGTGCTGAGTAGGAAAAAGGGCAAAAGAGTCCCGTCCTATCTTATTCTTATGAAAATTAAATGCTACTTAATATGATCAATGCAGGTCTGGATGCAATGAGCACAATTTTGCTAGCCGGATGGAGTGCTTCAGATGCAGTGCCCCAAGAGACTTTAGCAATAGATCTTCATATTAAAAGCATGCTATCCATTTTTGGGTACACTTTTTCACCTTATCGTTCAAGGATTTTGGTTTTTATTCTTTTCTTTCAATTTTTGCTTACAATTCTAATTAACATATGAGGCTTGATGACCTGCAGGTGTTGCAACCAATTAAGAGAGAGACGAAATCAGAGAATTTTACTGCTTTTTCTTCATTATATTCCTTTGGGGTGTGCTAGAGTTCCTCAGGTGAAGGAACATGGTGTAGAAGCCCTTGCTGATCACCAGAAGCTTTGTCCCTTGGCATTTTGTCTTGGTTTTTTCCCGATAAGAATTATAGCAATATTGTCGTACTTTGTGATGATGCTTTCAATGTATCGTTTATTTGTCTTTTGCTTTTTAGAGAGTTTGTTTATTGTAATGGTGCGTGGCTTTCTTAAAAGAAGATGATTCTCTTCTCTTTTTCCCATTAGTGGAAATCATTTGCATGCATGAACTTCAGAGAAAAAAAAAAAAGAACAGAAAAAGATGACTCTCTCTCTCTCTCACCCATTTCTCTCCTGTGTATGGCGACTGACAATTAGCTGATGGGACGACTAAAATTAAGGCTTTAAGGCTGCTTCATACTGGTGAATTTGGTTCAAAAATTGGTTTCAAAAAGTGCTTTAAACATTGCTGTGAGGAACAAGAGTTTAATAATATGAAGATCAATGGACTCGCAACTTCACTAAGGGACCACCCTGGGGGGTCAAAATTCAAGGAATGTTAAAAGAGATATTTGCTTTTGAAAAGCCTGAGGGACAATATATAGTGATTCCACTATAATTTTCTAAAAGAGAAGCTAATTATGATTATAAATAGATTACAAAGATTTAAAAGTACATTGTTGATTGTACAATTTCATTCTTTCTTTTCTTGGGAAGGATGGTGGAAGAGGGGTTTGAATATGTGGAACAATATCAAACTCCAATGATTCTTCTCTGCAAATTATAAGAACCCCAACCCAAATGTTTTCCTACTATATGTGTAACATGCCCAAAAACCTGTTGGACTTCAAAGGTTAAATTAAATGCAAGTGCACTACAATTTCAGGATTGAACTTTAAATATCATTAAGCAAAAGAGAATTTAGTAAACATGTTGAAAGGTTGTCCAACATAAAAGTATAAAGTATCATGTGATGATATATAGAGTAACCAGTGGATAAGGATAGGAATTGCTACTTGTAAATGTTTGCACTTTCCATAATTGCACATCATCTGTCAAACATATACTATATTAATTACTAAAAGTTATTAAGGCTAATCTCAAGGTAAAATTAATGTGTTATAATGTCTTAAGCTTTGTGTTACTTTATGGTATTATAGCCTTTCAATTTGATGTTCTATATTCTCCATATATAGAGTTTATCTCTAGCATGTATTCTCAAATTAATTGTCAATAAATTATTTCCTAAAACAATTAATTTTGAGGAGGTGAGTTATAGTTACCATTAATATTAGGATGTTCCTCATTAATCTAGCTGCCAAACGTTAAAACGCTTTTTTTTTTTTTTTAATATATGATATGAGAATAAAATTTTTTGAATATTTGATTCAATAATTAATGCATAATCAGTAACACAAAAAGTAAAATTTGAATTTCTTTTTTAAATAAAAAAAAAGAAAGAAAATAGGAGAGTTTTTTAATGTATTTAGGAGTTGTTATCATGCAAAAGCGAAGCAAGTATATTCAAAACATAAAATTACATTGGATTCCCTTTACTGACCTATAGTATCTCAGAAAGTTTACATGTCGTGGATTCAAAAGCAACAATCTATTCATGAACGTCTCTTCCAACACTTCAACACTAGTTACTTCTAACATTTATATATGCAATGCTTTAAGCAAAGATTCTTGTCTTCCTTTCCAGCTATCTTTATGTTACCTCATTTATGTTTTATGTTATATGCAAATGTCCTATTCTGGCTAGTTTACAAGGCAATCTTAGGAGCTAGTTTGGGCCCAGGATGTTCTCCTAATTGCTGGCACGCAGGTATACCTTACCCCTTTTATTATTACATTATCCCCAAGAAAATCATGAGATAAGACCATCAATATAATATCCGGGTTGTGGATGAATTTTGAGAGATTCATCTGGTTCTGTAATAAGTATTATGTTTTTTTTGTCTAGGATTATTAGATGTCCAAGAATCGAATTATGTAGAGCTAATGACAATTAAAACTGTTTTTCATGTCCTCTCTCTATCTTTTTTTTTTTTTATAATAATTGGATGGGAGAAATTCAAACCCTGCTCTTTAGATAGAAGAAAAATTCACCAAATATTCAGTGCAATCTCTCTCTATCTTCTTATAGTTTGGAAAATTTATTTTTTTATTGTTTTAGTGAAATTGACCGGCTAAGGAAGACTGTAGGGAATGTAACATTCCTGCATATTTTAATCTAAAAGCTAATGTTTTTTTAGGATTTTTTTTTTTTTTTAGATTTGGAGGAAGAGAGATTTAAACTCTTGTTCTTTAAATAGAGAGGTTACACACCAACCCATAAGTCAAATTAAACTAGAGATGTTTTTTGACTGATGATAGTTTTGAACGAGAGCAGTAGTGTGGAATGAGAACATTGTTGTTTGCTTCATCTTTGTATTTTAAGTTTGTTTGTATTTTATGCTACCAAATGGTACCAAGCTTGCACTAATGATGTCTTGAAACAACAAATAACATACACTTTCAAAACTAACATTGCAAAAATAGGATCAACAACAGCAAAGTAACAACCTGCCCACTTGATTTTCAAAAAAACATATTTTGAATGGATTTGCAAACTAAATTATATGAAAACAAGAATATACTACTATAGGTTGATCACCCAGTAATTAAAACTTTAATTTGCCAATTGTTATTCTTTTGTCTTTAAGGTAAGAGTCAAGATAATCACGGATAGTGACAGATCGTCACCTCTTAATTTTTAATTTTTTATATTAATATATACGTAAAATTTTATATATTATATTATTATAATTACTCTTTTATGTAAAATCTTAAATTCACCATTGCTCCTCATTTGTGCAAAAAATAATTGGATCACCGATAAGCAACCAGAATGGTATCTGCTCCTGCTGTTTTTGTTCACATTTGTTTGTTGGTTTAGGCTGGATGAAGAGCTAAACAGTTACTTTGATAGTATTTGGGCCAACATGGATTGGATTACAAGACATTGTCCCAAAATGACCATAAAAAAGGCCCATGATTCAAGTAATAATCTAAGGACTCTCTCAACTTGTCCCAGGCTCGTCTTGGGTTGTCCGTACTTGGAAGGTGACTTAGGCAACCTTCCTCGACGGGAGACTTGCACGTTTGACAGCTTTTATTTGTTTATTTATACATAAAGAATTTCATGATCCACATCTAATAAATAAATGAGATTTTAGTTTATAAGTGATTTTAGGGTATTCATTTAGAAACAGAAATATATTAATTTTAAAGAAAAATAATCTCATCTCTAGGATTCTTATCTCAATTATAAATAAAAAAACTGAATTAAAAAGTTTTTTAATTGGTGAAGGTTCAATTATTTATAAATAAAAATTAAATACCAAAGAAGAAGCAAAGCTACCCAATGGTTTTCAAATTGAGAGCAACCTGTCACTCAATCATTGTCATTGTAAACTTGATTTGTGAAAGTCCATCCAAATAAGATTTTATTATTTAAAATGAAATTTATGGGTCCTAAAAATAAGAATGATAATTCAAAATACATTGAATATATATATATATATATATATATATATATATTACATTTAAAAAACTTATCATCATGTCATGCATTTGCATATATTACTTGTAAGGAACACAAAAATTAATGGTAATGGTAAGTAATTTTCAAAAAAATTATTATGGTTTAACTTATTATCTAATAATTTATATATAATATAAAAGTATGATTCTTAATGAAGATGATCATATCTGTTCATTATATTTTTAAATGATTATTTTAATAATTTTTTATTATAAGTTCTAATAAAATTTATTTTATTCGTAAATATATAAAAATTCTAAATGTATAGAATGATATTCATTAAAATTATTTTTAAATATAAATATTAATAAAATTTATTCACTTTGTAAATAAGAATTTTAATTACATTATATGACTTTCATTAAATTCTTTTTTTTTTTATTCTGTTGGCATGGGCCAATAGGATGGTGGAAGAAAATGCTGTCCAATTTTTTAGTTAAACCCGTCATCATATAAAGACTATAAAGGAATTTTTTGGACCCTTCCCATATTTTATCATAAACTTAGAAACATAAAAGAAATCAAAGCTAAAATACAAAAAGCTCTTTCAAATATGTTTTATCTTATTCGTTTGAAAAATCCCTTTTATATCTCTGAAAGAGTAATTATATTTTTTAACATATAGCATCATTTTATATATAAATATATATGTATTTTTATCTAAATTTTATAAATAATATAATAATTTTTCCAAAAAAGAAAAATGTCCAATTTTCTTCTAATAAAAAAAAAACAATTTCCAGCTGTGTGACTATGTACTTGGCTTTATTCACGTCTTTTGGCTAAGTGGAGCTGCCAAGGAAGTCTGGTAACGGGTGTCTCACTGTTTCTGGTTCTAGTGGTCTCTGCTGTTCTGTTTTAGTTACTCTGGAAACGTGCTGCTGAAATATCCTTCATGGGGTTTAACGTTTGACAGGCCATTCCCATTTACCCACGCGTTTTTCCATTTGCTTTTCTCTTCCACTCTTTCCTGGGTGTTCTTCATATTCTTCAAAGTTCATCTATTCGGTCCTCGGAAAGAAAAGAAAATATTCAGTGCTTTTCCATGGCTTCGTGTGAGTATCTCACTTTCTCTTTCTAACTGTCTATGTGATTTTTGCGGTTAAGTAGGTTAAGATTTTGTATGGGTTTTTGGTTATTTTGAAGTTTGGGTGTGTAAAGACGCTAGATTTTACTTTGTTTCGTGGCTTGGTTCTTGAATTAGTTGCATAGAGGGGGAAGGGTTATTTCACTTATTTGGTATGTTTGTTTTTTGTTTTGTTGAGAGACTGGGATACCTTGGAATATGGTTTTGTTCCTTAAATGCATAAGCATTGTGATTTTTAGTGTGTTGTCAATTGTGCTTTCCCTGTTGGTTCCTCATATTGTCAAAATTCAATATTGATTGTCATCTGAATTGGATTTTGTGATTTTAGCATGCATATTAGTGTCAAACTTGTTTATTTGGCTCTGATTACGAAATCTTCACTTTGCCTCTGGTTTAGTATGATTATTGGAATTCTGGCTGTTACTTATTCTAGACTCTCTTTAAAAGGAAAAAACCCCAAAACTTACTAAACAAAAGACTTGCTTAGGTAAACATAGTTGGTGCATTCTGTAAGATTATTCTTATAAAATAGTGTTAATGCATAATTTGGATGGAACAGTGTTCTCATCCTTGGTGGTGTAGCTAGCTTTAGAACTTTTTTAAAAGTTATGATTTCACTTGTGGTTTTGTCTGGTGTATAATTTATGGTGTTGCTGTTTCATTCTTGATATCAGTGAGATAACATTTAATGTAATCTTTTCTTGCCAATTTCATTAAATTTATAACCCATGTCTAAGTTTTATTGAAAAGACTAACATATGTGTATCCACTTGTCTTTTCTTTTTCTTTTTTCTCTTTTTATACACTATAAATGTCAAGTAACTTTTTGTTGTAGAGAAGGTCAATCCAATTATTCTCTTCTGATGCAGTATGTAGATACATTAGATGGTAAAATTTATCATAGCAATAACATTAGACATTTACAGAAGCTGAGTTCATCTACCATATTCTGTTGGCTGAACTTTTGGGGCAAATGTAAAGCTTCTAATTTCTATGGTCTTTCTTGTCTCTTTTGAGGGTTTTTTCTCACATGCATCTTGTGATGCATGCACTGTTGTAAGACTCGAATTAGCATCTTCCATCAGTTGTAGGGAATAAAAATTGATTCATACTCTTATGCAGTGAGGAGAAGCCTGTCTATTTTTACTTTTGTACTTTGATTCTGATGTGCACACCCCAGTCAGGGAGAACCCAACATGTTCAATAGTTTCTGTTCCGCCATCACATATTGACAGATAAAACTATGAAATTGGTTGCAGTATTGTAATTTATCTATACTTGCATTACAAAATGCAAACCATACAGTGCCATTAGATGTGTTGCATGTAAAACCTGGTGCCTTTCATTCTTTGCATTGAGATGTAACTCATAGATCAGTCCTTAGAAATGCCTCATACATGATAGATGCTTCATACTTTATTCATCATTGGTGTATCTGTCTTTAACATTTTGGAAAATGAAAAGTTAGTATATTGATTATTGTAGGAGAGAATTTGAAAAATTATTATAATGCTTTTTTATCCTTGTACTTCTCTTTTTCGTTTTCATGTTGTTGAATAGTGATTTTAAAGTGTGCATTCATATTCTTAAATTCCAGAACTTTGTTTTGGACTCATTGTTAATCTGACATGATTGCTTTGATTTCTTTCCCATAGAGTCAATAAAGTTTTTGACACAGCTTTTCAAAAAGAAAGAAAGACTCAATAAAGTTTTTAAGCAATTAATCATTTTATCATCAATTTAGGAATGTGTGTGTGTGTTTGAGATAATGTGCCTTAGTCATGGGTAACTTTCTCTTACTTCAGGTAGCATAGGAGCTCCAAGCATTAAAGTTCCAAAACTGAGCTTTGGAAAAGCAAGAGTTGATAATTTAAAACTGAATAATGTAAGAATATGGATAAGGCAAAGACCACTGCAATATACTGCCCTGGTTAGACGCTCAGAAAAGGCATTCAGCATTGGTTGTGGTCCAACTTTGCAAACCCAGGGTAAGTACTTTTTGCTGGTACAACTCACTTTTTAATTTTCTTATTCCCAGTCAATTATCCAGTCAAGCTCACTTATTACATATCAATGTCAAGGGATAAATACAGTCATATGTGCGTGATCTACTTTATGCATTGTGCAGTAAGTTATTGTGGTATAGTGAGTTGAGACAACGAACTATTGTGTCCACAATAACAGTTCTTCTGATTCTTAAAGAAATATATTTCATATTATAGCAGTCTCATGAAGACATATTCTATATTCTTCTGCTCATTTCAGATTTAGTCAACTTTTACCCTTAGATTGCTTCATAGACTAATCTTTCCTTCAAGTTTTTGATATTTCTTTGGTACATAACTCGCATATTTATCTACTTATGCACAGTAGTGTGTGCATGTCTCTAACAAATGGATACACACACTCACACAGTGCAGTAGTACATTATAAAAGTAGTTTTTAGTTTATTTACGTTTGAGCTGAATACTGCGATTGAATAACAGTCTCTATGGCTCAAGTTGATAATATTCAATTCATCTCTTTTTTTTGGTTCTATTTTCCACTCAAATTTGTTGAAATAGGGATCAGTCTCTAGTGTCTCTGCAATTTGGAGTCAGTCTCACTTCATTATGGACATTATAAATCTCTCAACTGTCACTATGCTGTGAGGATCTGGGAGAAAAATAGAAGTAGGAAATGGAATACCCTGGGGTAAGGAGGGAAAGAAAAACCCCTTGTAACTGTTGAAGCATGTTTGTCCTAGTAATAGTTTCATCTAATGGTGCAATCTCTTTACCTCTCAACTGCATAATCCATTTTCTTTAAGGTTGATGCACATGCTACTCATTGGGAGAAAATATCTTTTCCAGATTGTTTCTGGTTATTTTTCACTTTATTTGCTGGCTTATCTCAGGGTAACCAATGGTCAAACTTGGAAAGGAAATACCCCATTGACTAAAGTCTTGTAAATTTGAATATTTGAAGTTTTGCCATCATCTCTGTTTTTACTTTTGAGTTTAATATTAAACTGAAATGGGTTATTGAGAATGTGATTGTATGCAATTTCTTGCTTTGATTTCATTTTATATATAATGCATGAAAGCTGAAGATTAGGAGCAGAGTCTTATTTGTTTATGTCAATCCATAGCTTATATCTAAATCTTTTTGGTTTCTGACTTGCAGCTACTACAAATTTAGCAGATGATTCCGAAGAGAGTAAAATGTCTGGTTTGATTAGCCAGCTCATTCCAAATTCATCTGGGGTGAGTTCATATAATTGTTTGTTTAAATCATTAATGCAAGCACATATTTTACACAAAATTTATCATTGCTATGTCTTTTTGCCATTAAAATAAGAATTCTTTGTCCCATAGATCTTTGAAGTTTACTGGTTAGTTGATGAACTAATTCCCGCATAGCTGTTTAACTATGTTTTAAACAGCTGTGAACAAACTTTAGATAGAAATTGGAGAAAATGGAGCAATTGATTTGTTTTTTTTTTATGTACTCTTAATTTTGAAATTTTTATAAATATGTGAATATTGCCTGCATGGGGACTTCTTCTAATAGATATATGAACAAACATACTTTTAGCTTATTTCTTAGAAGTTTGTTGTTTCAATTTCTAACTGCAGGTGGAATCTCTCGTAAGAGATATATGCGATACGACTTCAGTTGCAGAGTTTGAACTAAAAGTAAGTGACTTTGAATTCTTGTGCTGTAAAGTTTTCGATAACTTGAATAGTTTTTCTATTTGCATTATTTAGTTCTGTATTTTAAGGGATTGCAGATGTTATCTTGTCTGCATTATTAAAATTGTAAGCCTTCTTCTTTTTCTCCATTTTTTAGCTTGGTGGATTCCGGCTATATATAATGAGGGACTTAGCTGAAAAAAGCGAACCTCCACCTGCCATACCAAGTCCCCCTCCTGTCAGTGTTAGCACCAGTAAAACTGTTGAAGCACCTGACTCAAATGGGTCTGTTTCTACACCTACTTTAGCTATCACCAAACCACTATCGTCTTCTGGGAGAATCCAATTGTTACTTGATAAAGCTGCCGATGAAGGCTTGGTGATACTTCAGTCTCCAAAGGTGAGGACCTGAAATTTAAATGCTTCTCTTTGTTTGAACTCGTAGCACTAAGATGATAAATTGTGCAGGTCGGTTTTTTCAGGAGATCTCGAACCATCAAGGGGAAGCGTGCTCCGCCATCATGTAATGAGGTACCAAAATAATAGATTGCTTTGATCACCATTACTGAGAGACACTGTTTTTCAATTGGGCAATAGCATTCAAGAGGTTTTACTGTTTCTTTGTTTTTTCAAAGTCTGATCTTCAACAGACAAACATACGTGAAACCGTTGATTATGAAGCCTATTGTATACCATTGGTTCCCTTGTACTCTCAAATGCTGTTTTGTTTTCCATATGTTTTGAGGTTCTGTTAAGATATTCTGATTTGGTTTCCATAACAAACCGATCATTCCCTGCTGGTAACATTTTTGTTATGCAACAGAAACAAACAGTGAAGGAGGGCCAAGTGCTTTGCTACATTGAACAACTAGGTGGTGAAATTCCAATTGAGGTATGAATCTCGTCTTTATGTGGAATTATTTTGTGTCATTGTATGTTGACCGGTGGAAATGAGGGTTGATTTCACCCTGGTAGTGTCTTGGTACTTACTATTCACTTACGTTTATATGATCAAACAATCTAGATTTTATTTTCTCATTCTAATCAGTTCCTTTACCAGTCTGACGTATCTGGGGAGGTCACCAAAATTCTAAGAGAGGATGGTGGTATGTCTGGTCTTCTTTCGGTAATTTTCAGTTTGTGATGTTTTGCAGTATCACCTGGTCATTTGTTTACTCTTATTTGTTTTGCTTAACGTGACAGATCCAGTAGGATATGGTGACGCACTTATTGCACTTCTCCCTTCTTTCCCCGGGATAAAGAAGCTCCAGTAGATGTTATGGTTGTGCTTATAGTTTGAGACAGATGTATGCTCTGTGTTATTAACCATTATTACTGGAATGAATACACATGCCTCCGGCATTGCAGAACATGAGGCTTCTATGCAAATTTAGTGTTGATGAAAATTCATATTCTTGGAACTGCTTCTTCGAAGTAATTGGAAATTGCAACTCGTGAACATCTTTGAGAATCTACTTCTGGATTTTCACTGTATTTTTTTTTTGGTTTTTTTAAAAAATTTCGACGGCAGATAGACTAGTCCAATCTCCAGGTTGAGGTGCAGTTGTGCAGTTTTTCCACTTAGCTTACATTTTGGATAGCACTAACAAGGGGCTGCAGGTTGCAGGTGTTTGAATCCAAGATCTCTTATTTTCGAGACGAACGAATTAATCGGTTGAAATGTTTGAGGTGAACAAAGTAATCGATTGAAGCAACCTATCCTCAACGAATTTCCACTTTTGAATTCATGACAGTGCAGTGGTTGGATTTTAACTTAGGACTTGTATTGTTTGTACGTATGATATATTATAGGTAATAAGAAATTGCTTGCTTTACAGTGAATACCATTGCTGGGAAGCAAAAATGTGTTATGTGCTTAAAATGACATGGTGTGGCCTGTTGGCGCGATATTTGTGGTAAAAGACCTATATTGCTAGTATTTATTAAACATAACTATTTATTTTTTATTTATTTTTGAATAATAATTTTAGATAAAGATATAAATTTAATTTTTTATAAATAAAAGGTAATTTACAATAATATAAATTATTTAATAATATTAGACCTAATAATGAAATTCATTTAATATAATTAAAATTCTTCTTTACAAAATTAGATAAGTTTGATTCATATTTATAATAAAAAATATTTCAATGAAAGTCATTTGATTTAAGCAGAGTTATATATTTTTAAGAATTAGATAAATTTTAATAATATTAATGACAAAAATGTTTAAAATGAAAATTTTAAAAATTTAATGAAAAAATACGATTACTTTTGTTAATAATTTTTTTTTTGCAACATCTTGTAATTATATATATTATAAATTATAGGTAGGTTTTTTCTTTTTTTTTTTTTTGGATTTTGGGGAAGCAGATGTAGATAAATTATAGGTTATCCTATTAAGAAATAGAACAAAATCGTTTCATAAACGGAGAAGAAGGGGAAAAATGAAAAAGAGAGAAACTTAGCCAATTTAATGGGTTGTTTTATGGACTTATTTCTTACAAAAATAGAATAGAATCGTTTCATAAATTTACTAATTATTAAATTACTAAAATGTCATTAATTGAATAATTAAATTTCTTAAGGCTTAAAAGTTAAAATTTAAAAAAAAAAAGGAAAAATAACGTGCAACGGCTAGTTCCATAAGGCGGTTAATGGTTGGCGCGTTTATAAACGAGAGGGAGTCTTCTTCCTTTCTTCTAACTCTAATTTTCAGCTCACTCTCTCAATTTCTATTCCTCAGTTTCGCTCCTCAATTGCCTTTTTCTCTTTTGGTAAGTTGTCTTCTTCACTTGCTGTTTCTACTTCGCAATTTCTTCATTGTCGGTCTGATTCTTCGGGTTTCTTGATTTTGAATTTAGGGATTTATTTGTTTCGATTGTTGGTTTCTTGGTCTGTTTCAGCTCTCATTTTCTTTCCTACCACTTGGGGGTTTTGTTTAAGCTTCCTTTCTTGTTTGATACTGAGTTGTTCTGATACGTTCCAAACAGGGTTTATTCACTACTCGAGAGTACATATCATCGTCATTGGTCACTGTGGGACATATATCCTTTGTTCAATGGAGAAAAATTCACTGGCTCCCGGATTTCGGTTTCATCCTACCGACGTTGAGCTTCTCCAATACTATCTGAAGAGGAAGGTTTTGGGGAAGAAGTTTTCTTTTGAAGCTATTGCCGAGGTTGACATATATAAGTATGCTCCTTGGGATCTGCCAGACAAGTCTCTTCTAAGGATTGGGGATCTCAAGTGGTACTTTTTCTGTCCAATGGAGAAGAAATATGGAAAAGGGAGTAGGTTCAATCGTGCCACTGCCTATGGGTATTGGAAGACCACTGGGAAAGACAGACCTGTTCGTTACAATGACAAAGTCGTGGGGAGTATTAAAACTTTGGTCTTCCACAGAGGGAAAGCCCCACGAGGAGAGCGAACAGATTGGGTTCTGCACGAATACAGACTGGAAGATGAACATCTACTTGACAAGGGAGTTGTACAGGATGCTTACGTTCTTTGTGTTATCTTCTGTAAGGATGGTCCAGGCCACAGAAACGGTGCCCAATATGGAGCACCATTTAGAGAGGAGGACTGGACCGATGATGAGGAAGTTATTAAGGAGGTCTCTAATTCCACGGACTTGCCTACACCAACCTTCACTGGTGCTGCTAGCCCCTGTTTTCCTCAGAGCCAATGCCTTGGATCACCAGCTGAATCAAGTCATTTTGCAGCTTCTCCTTCAGTGGTTCTTGATGCAGACAAGTCTCTCACACCCATGGAGGCTTCTCAAGTTTTAGTTGATGATAGTATTTCAGCAATGCTGTCTGCTGGCCAAAGTGAAGATTATTCTCCAGTGGCTATTGCCAATGATGATCTTGAGTTCTTGGAGTCTCCTGACATTGCTGTTGATGATGAAATTATGTCATTGTTGGCCACATTTAGGGAAGATGATACTTTAAACAGTTTGATGTTTTGAACGTTATTACTCAGGAAATTTTGTAAGTAGATGATATGCAAAGCGTACAGCAGCTGTCTTATAATTCTTTCGAGTAAAAACTTTAGCATTCAATAAATACATGGAGAAGATGTTGTAATGTTGTTTGTTTTAGTAAGAAGAAAGTAGAAATTGTTACTCATTTTAGTTGATGAGATTTCTGTATTGAGTATGTGTAGTCTTAGCAGTATTTTGTGTCTGAATTTGCTTCTGTTGAATTTGCCAGTCAACATGTTTGTTCTTACTAGGTGGCATGTTAGTTGTCTTGACTGGTAGCAATTATCAATGCCACCATCCATTGCAACTATCAGTGAACCGCTAACAAACAAAATATCCACAAATTTGACAATTCTGACTGAAATATCTCAATTAATTAACAGAATTGAAAAAGAAAATGATGATGTTGCTGAAATTTGAGGATGTGGTGAGATGGGTTTGGGTTTGGGTTTGGGTTTGGGTTTTCGATGTTTGAGAAGGAGAGAGAGTGAGAAATCTGAGATGGTGTTTGGGTTTGTTAAGTTTGTGTAGGACAAACTAGAAAGAGACAAGAGAAAGAGGGTGTGAAGAACATGGAGAATGATTGGGTTCAAGAGAAGGACAGTGTACATACTTACAAGGCCAGTCTAGTGGCCAAAGATTGTATTTGATTGATACCTTCCCAATAATTTAAAGCATAACAATCATATTGCTCTTAATTATTAC
This sequence comes from Theobroma umbraticum, assembly GCF_002168275.2. Lineage (NCBI taxonomy): Eukaryota > Viridiplantae > Streptophyta > Magnoliopsida > Malvales > Malvaceae > Theobroma > Theobroma umbraticum. The sequence continues at coordinate 2,232,359 of NW_018397275.1, forward strand.
TTCAATTATAAATTGTTTTCATAAAAGATTATAAATTGTCTCAAATCATTGAAAATTTGAAACTCATATTAAAAGAAAAAGTATAATATGCTAAATCCCCTTCCTAAAACATTAAACCATATAAGTAAACGTGACCTTAAAAGAATATTATCAAGATTAAAGAAACTGAATTTGGTTTAATTATTTCATACACTAATTATCTGCACAATATCTATATTATATACGTTATAAATTACTATTTATCTATAATTTTTATTATTAAAAAAAATTAAAAATTTTACATAAACAAATATTATATTAGGTGTTAAATAATTCATGTGCAACACGTAAAGTAAATCTTTTTAAAAAGTGAAAACTTATTCCAAAGAGATTTCTTTAACCTAAGGCATTTGATAACTTTTAGAATGAAAAACAGAACTTTTATGAATTTGTTAAAATTTCGGTTCTAGGCCTTATAAGTTCATTATATTGTTCAATTTGATATGAATTTGTTCAATTAATATATGGAATAATGATGATTATTAGATTCTATTCCCATAAATTCTGAAAAAAATATCAAGTTATCATTAAAGGAAAAAGAAAAGGTTAAAATCCCTCATTTTTCTCTTTCTGAAGGGAGAAAAAAACGAGAACAAAAATAGCCTTGGAGTGTCATTTTTCATGAGTCTCCAAATGATCATTTAATGCTCAAAGTCTCAAAACGCTTCTTCTTGCAAGGGTTAGGTTTTGGTGTGGTTTCAGGCTTTTAAATTCTTTTGGTGGTTGAACTCCAATATCAAAGCCATGGGTTGATTTTGTGGGGTTTGTTTGTTGTCTTCCATTTGGGATCTTGATATCTCTTACCACTCAAAACAAAAGTTATACAAATCGGACATTGAAACAGAGTTGGTTTCATGTTATCAAATTACAGCATGAACATTTCCAGAGATGCCAACAAACCCATGCTTCAATGGCAGCCTCAACATCCAATTCAGGGTAAAGACCACGAAACCTCCTCTCTCATTGAATACCCTTCATTCAAGAAACGTAGAATTTGTGAAAATTTTGTCCCCAATCCAAGTATCCCTGTCGCAATGAAAGAAGTAGCCAGTGGTTGTTTTAAGGCCAGGCAATGTGGGCCCAAGTGGAAAGAGTTTGCTGATGACTCAAAAAAACTTTGTAGAATGTTCTGTACTGGGAGAAATTGTAGTTATGGGGATAGGTGTCGATTTCTTCATGTAATTCCTGATGAATTTCGGGACATTTCCATGATAAACATTGTGCCTGGTGCTGCTCCAGTCTATCAAAATAGAGGGTCTGGAGAATTGGATTGCAAGGGTTCTGTTGGTTCTTTGAATGTTGGTAATGAGGTGGTTCCTAAGCCAACATCCTGGAAGACTAAGCTATGCAATAACTGGAAGATGACTGGAGGCTGCCCATATGGAAAGGCGTGTTGCTTTGCTCATGGAGAAGCAGGTATTCAAGCATTCTTAGTGTGGTTACTTACTTGAATTCTGGTTGTCATGTTTTAATAATTTTCTTATGGCATTTTAATGCACACCATGCTATCTTTTCTAATAACGGTTCCTTTTAGCCTAATTCACTCCCTAATTGTGAATTCTGAACATGGTCCATAAGAGATCATGTATTGATTGCTAGGATAATGAGGAATGAGGATGCACATGCCATATGTTTTGCATTCAATCCTAAGCAAACAACATATAATTTGCTCCTACCTGAAATGTCACAATAAGTTCACAGACATTTGGATTCTGTTTATAACCCATGAAACAGATCTAGAATTTGATTTCTTTCTTTGGCTCCACTGTTGTAGATAAATTAGTCTTTGGAAGCAATAGTTTTGGCAGCTAATTCTTTTAAGACTCAGAAACAATAACGTTTCTGCCAGCTAATCTAAATAAATTTAGTTTGGCCCTTAATTTCTTTTGCCTCAGTATTTGATGTGGAGACCTAGAATGAAACAAATTATAATTACTCTTTATGGGATTGAATGGAATATGTTTGGATCATCTTTGATTTGAATGAATATAGTCATTGAATAGGTTTAATATATGTAACCAATTCTGATCATTGAACATCAAATTTAAAGTTTTGAGAAGAATTTGCTAGTTTGATGGATCTAATTTATGGATTTCGATTTTCTTAATGTCAGGTGGCATTTTCATTTGCAGAACTACAGAAGCTTGGTGGCCATTTTGCATTAGAATCTTAGAGTGTTACCAACTTTTTCTTTGAAGGACATTGATAACAACAGGGAATGGTATTGGGAATCATTTCTAGCAGCAACTGCAGGAAACGAAGGGGTCATTAAAGCGCAAAGAAATTGTGAAGCTACGCAATATCTTGCTGATTGGATTAAAAACATGACCACTCTGCCTACCCCCTCATACAAGTGAAGAATGTTAGATTACTGTCGAACGGACTATTAGAGAAATCCGAGCTGGAAATCAAACTCTTCTAAGATTAGGGAAGTTGACTCTGACTTGTGTGTAAAATATTGATATTCAAATTCTTGCAATCATTGCATATAGATCTGAAATGGTAGTTGTTCTAGTTTCCAAATTTTGCATATATTTTAGGAAAATCTTAAACTTAATAGGCAGTCTTGGATTTAGTTGTCTTGATCTTCCAATTTATCTTCTTGTTCTGTTTTCTCTTCCCTGTTTAAGCAACAATGATTGTGTTTTGTGAGGATCTTATACATGAATGCTGTTGATAAAATCACCAGTAAGGGGGAAAGTTTTTAGGAAAAGCTAATGAAGCGCAATAGCTCCGGTGGGAAGACAAAGATATCTGCTATACTAGTTCATTTGCAACTTATTATCATTTAGATCATGCAAGAGATTCAGTATCTTGTCAAAAGTATTTTGGAATTTATAGCATATATATATATATATATATATATATATGTTAATCTCTAAGTGAGATTATCTCAGAGTTACCCTAGTAATTCATCTAGGTTTTCAAAGTAAGGAAATCTATAACCAATTTTTGAGATTCTGAGATAATTCATACTAACACAGTCAGTATCCCCCATAACTGTACAAGGTTCCACCGCCAACATATTATAATTAGCAGCAACAATTGTCTCAAGGGTATTTTTGGGACAATTGCTTTTAGTCAGTCAGTTTACTCAGGAACAACTAAGAAAAGGGCACGAAGAAAGCTTGAAATTCAGTGACTTGAAAATGTATTACATAAACTGCAGTAAGAACTAACAAATACAAAGTATAATTAATCCTTTTGTAACACGCAACGCTAGCACAGAAGGTATGCATCAAATCTGTGCATGCATATGCATAGGCTTCATGCACTGACATGGAACAAAACAAGAGGCAATCCACAGAATGTCAAAACTGTGCAAGAGCCATGTCAGATTCTATTATACAAGTCTCAGGCGATGAACCAACCTATCTTAATTTGGCAAATTTCAACTTTTGAGTTTATGAAAGTGTAGTGGTTGGATGTTAACTTATAACTTTAGATGGCCTTTGCTACTATACAATGCAATGTGATTATAGGTAATGTGATCGCAAGTAATATGATTGTAGAGAAAATAACTTTACAATATTTGGTATACAAACAAAATAATGGTTAAAATGTACGGAAGATAACATTGCAACATTTAGTTTACAAATACTTTACTAAGAATGTAATGTTAATTTTCAAAATTACTCTTATTTATTAGAATACAAGTTTAATATATTAGTATTTTTTATTGTTAATTTTTATATAATATCATTTAATTTTTGTATAATATCATCTCTTAAATATATTTTTAATATCTTATATTTTATTTTTATTTTTTATTATAATATTATATATTTTATTTTAATTTCTCTAACATAATTTTAATTTTTTATATTTTATTTTAATTTTAAATTTTTATATTATATATTTTATTTTAATTATAACATTACAAAAATATTTTTAACAAAGTAATAAAATTAAATGGTAAAAATGTTTTTAATAACATTGCAGAGTGCAATGTAATGTAATTGTATTAATTTTGAACTACAATCACATTACATCCATTGACTGTAATGTGATTACATTGCAATCTTACATTGCAGTAATTTATTACAAAATAAATACTGTAATGTAATTTAATTGAACACATTGTAAGAAATGTGTTTTCACTTCTCTCATACCAAACACTATTACTGTTGAGAAATAAAAATGTTTGTGTGTATAGGTAATATAAAATTGCTTACTTTTTCGTGAATACCACTACTAGGAAATAAAAATGTGTTATGTGCTTAAATTGATATGTTGTCTGCTTGTGGTATGATATTTGTGTTAAAAGATCCATATTTTACATTATATGTGAATGTTTATTTTTATTTATTTTTAAATAGTGATTATATAACATAAATATTTTGAAAAATATAAAGATCTATATTTTACATTATATGAGTTTTGCACACAAAAAGTTACCAATAATTTATTTGTGAGCATCGTTGTATAAGGGGCAGAAAAAATCAATTTTATTTGACCAAATCATTACTAAAATTAGAGCACACATTCCTAGGTCAATAGGAGGGTGGATTACATTAATTAGGAGCGTGCTCTCCTCTATGTCGTTGTATTTGCTTCATGTACTCCAACCCTCGCTTTGTGTTGGTGAAAAAATTAAGAGGATTTTTAACAGTTTTCTTTGGGGGATTCTAATTCTACTAGACACGTCTATTGGATTACTTGGAAGAAAGTTTGCTATCCCAGTAGTGAGGAGGGTTTGGATATTCGCAACTTAATGGATGTTTTTAATGCCTTTGCTATGAAACTTTGGTGGCGGTTTCACACTGCTAATAGTTTATGGGTTAGATTTTTGAAAAATAAATATTCTTGTGGTAAAAGTCCCAATGATTCTCCCATTTGGAAGAGATTATTGAGTGGTTGCCGAATGGCAAAAAAAGATATTCGTTGGAAAGTGAGGAAAGGTGATTTATTTTCTTGGCATGACTGCTGGATGGGGTGTACAATCCTTGCTGAGTTCTTTTCCTTCCTTTGACGATTCTATGGTTAAAGTGGATTATTTTTATGCGGATGAGGTATGGGATGTACACAAACTTAAAGCAGTGCTTCCAGAATTTATGGTTGAACATATAGAGGATATCTCGATTGAAAGATCCAATGATGACACTGCATTTTGGGTCCTTTGCTCTAATGGTGAGTTTAATACTAAAAGTGCTTGGGAGAATATTCGCCACAGCAAACTGTTAGCCTAGCTTTCACATTAATCTGGCATAAAAGCATACTGCTCATAGTGTCCTTTTTCCTTTGGAGAGTGCTTCACAGATGGATTCCTGTTGGTATCCATATGAAGGACAAGGGATTTCAGTTAGCTTTTAAATGTTAGTGTTCCAACTTGAACAAAACCTTAGTACATGTGCTTTGGCATAGTCTAGTGGCGAGATAGGTTTGGGATTGTTTTTCTCAATTTTTTCACATTTCTGTTAACCTTCCATAGAATATTTTGCAGATAATTTAGGCTTGGTATTATTCAGGAGACTATACAAAGCCAGGCCACATTCGTGCGTTGCTTCCTACATTTATATGTTGGTTCCTATGGGTTGAAAGAAATGATGCTAAGCATAGGAATTTAGGAGTGTAATTTGGTGCATAATAACACTTTTAATGCTGCTTTATAACTGAAATCTTATGCATAGGGAGCAATGGAGAGGTGATGTGAACATTGTCGAGTTGTGGAAAATCAGTTTTCCACATCCACCATCTATACCGCCCAAAATAATTAAATGGTTAAAACCATTATAAATGAAATCAAGCTAAATGTGGATGGGAGCTCTAAAAATGCCTAACACGTTGCAAGTGGAGGAGTTGTTCAAGACCATATAGGTAAACGTCTTTTTGGTTTTTCTGAAAATTTTGGCCCATAGAAATCTTTGCACACACAACTCCTCACTTTAAAAACAAGATTATCTTTATGCCAAAAATACAATTTCTATAGAATATGGATTGAAATGGATGCACTGGTAGTAGTGAATACGATACGAAATAACAACTTAGGCTCCCAAGACAACAGATATGTGTTAACTTGTATACAAAATCTCTTTCATTTCCCGTTTAGAATTACTTATAACCATCGTGAAGCCAACCAAGCTGCAAACTTCCTTTCCAATCAAGGGTATTTGCATGATGGACTGAGGGTGTTACAAGCTGAAGCTGGCAAATTAAGAGGTATCTTTAGGCTTGATAAAATAAATTTACCTTATGTTAGAATTAAATGGTAAGGAAATTGTGAAAAATATCTCACCTCATAAAGTGATTTCAGAAATAGCCACATATATAAAATTATCTCTTTTTACCTAAAAACAAGCATGAGTAGACAAAAATGCCCTTAAAACATCCTAGCAAATTAATCTCCTAATACCTCCCTTTCACCATAAAGAAAATAAATGCTTAACTATTTCAGCTCGCTCAAATCTCTCAGCTACCTAAATTGTATCAACACTGTCAACTCTTTGTTGAGCACCATTGTCATTTGCTCTCTTAGCTCTTTGAACTGTGTCAACTCTGTCAACTTTCTATTAAGCATCATTGTCATTGTGCTATGGTCTATCTCTCGGCATCTGATCATATCGTCATCAAGAAACAGTCCTTAAAGCAGAGATGATATCAAGGTATGTTATTGGGTTTATTGGTGCAACACATTAATTTTTTAAATTTTTTGTGTAAATTAGAACATGGATTAGAAACATTGCCAAGAGTTGTTGCACGTTATGCATCTCCAATGCACATGGTGAGTAAAAAATATATTGAAATAACATGTGTTAGCAAATGGCATGTAACATTTTTATTAAACATGGTGTGTAACATGTTGTGAACATGGCGTGTAACATTTTTTGAACATGGTGTATAATATTTTTTGAACATGGAGTGTAACAACATGACTGACAAATTTTAAAACACAACATGTAATGTGTAAAATGACAAAAAAAATTTTGATTTTCATAATTTCAATAGGGTTCCAATTGTGCGACTTGTGATAAGACATGGTGGTCAGTGGGTGGATAGCATTTACAAGGGTAGTAAGTCATGAATGCGGAGGGTTAGGAGTGATTTGTCATTTGTGGGCTTAATAAAGCTGGTTGAAGATGTTGTTGGGGTGAACTCAGAAATTCACAAGATTGAGTTATATGCATTGATCAGTATACTCGAAGAGCTATCACGTTGAATTATCAAGGACGATGAGGATGTTGCATTAATTCTACTAGAACAAAGGAGTGTTCCAACAGTATATATCATCGATAAAGAATGCCATACAAATGTTATGTCACATGAAAAAGTTGTACAACATGGTAATCAGCTTAATAAAAATGAGATTTACAATGCTTTACATATACCACAACATTCAGTCCGTAACCCACAATAATGGTAATTGATGTATGCATAATAGTTTGTGCAGCCCGATAGACGCACAGCATTCATAGAACAATTGGCTGCATACTTCTGATCAACATATGCATGAACCAATTACTTGCCCCTGTCCAACAATACAACGATCAAGTGAAACTGTAAAAGGTGTAATGCCATTTTCAAATGAGATTGCAACACTTGAGGACAACATTGCGATGTTGGAGGGTGACATTGTAACTTTCGAAGATAATATTGCATTTAATGAGGGGAATGAGGATTTGTTCCCTACAGATGAAGATAGATTTGATGACAATTTAGATAACGGGCTTGATGAATGGCATGATGACAGTTTAGACGATGACAGGCTTTATGAATATGACATTCCTATTTGCAATAATGTTGAAGGTGAAACGGAACTTGTTAGAGGTGTTGATGTAGGAGATGTGTAGTGTGATAACCCCATATACAATAACCTTATCGCTAGTGAGAACAAGATTCGTTTGCATGAAACATTGCTCATTGATATTTATCAAGAACGTGAAAATGCAGGGATATCTCGTACATGGCTAATTCCATACGCAGAAAAGTTATCCTTTCAAACAATTACCATTGTGGAGTTGGCATGTGCCAATGATAGCTTATACAAAAGAGGAATGTTTTCCTCAAAAGTTGAGTTAAAATGAGCTTTGAACATGTTGGCTCTTAAAAAGCAGTTTAAGATAAGAGTAAAAAGGTCATGTAAAGGTCATTTTGAGGTTAATTGTAAGGACAAGACATGCAAGTTCGAAGTACATGAAATGAAGTTACCTGAAGAAGAATATTGGCAAGTTCAAATGTTCCACAAAGTACACACGTGTATTGTCGATGGTTTGCAAGGGCAATTTCGAATCGCGAATATGAAGATAATTGGTAAACTTATGTCACACAAGCTTCAGGCTAATGGAGTACATTGAGATCTAAGGACATAATTGGTGATATGAGGGTTCAATAGGGATTGGAATGCTAGAATGATAAGGTTTGGCAAGCAAAAAAGTACGAGGAGAGGCTTGTTTTCGATCCCCCGAATGAGTCATTTCAACTACTACCCTTGTATTTTTGTATGTTGCAACAAGAAAATCCTGACACAATCACTACAGTGGCTACTAATGGCGCATAAAGATTCAAATATTGTTTCTGGTTGTATATGGATTGTATTCGGGGGTTTAAGGATGCAATGCATCCTACGGTTACAATTAATGCAACGCATTTGAAAGGTAGGTTCAAAGGTGTTTTGTTTGTCATTGTGTGCAATGTGCGATTGAGTGCGTATATCCAATTGCATTTGGCATAGGCCATGTTAAGGGCAAAGACTTGTGGGCGTGGTTTCTTAGCAAGCTATATGATGCAATTGGTTGTCTTGAAAACAATATGTTCATTTCTAATTAGCATCTTAGCATTAAAAAAGCAATCTAAAATGAATACCTAAAAGTGCACCATAGTTTACATGGATAAAAATATCTTGGGTTGCCTCCCAGGAAGTGCTTCTTTATAGTCACTAGCTTGACTTTGGTTGAGGTCTTCATTCACCCTTTAAGGAGGTTGGAGTTTGCATGGAAAAAGCTTGAGGTGTGAAAGTAGTCTCCTCTTAAGATGAGGTTGTGGTGGCTTTGACTCAAGATTTGGTGCTTGCTCAACCCATGATGGTGAAATTGGCTGACTTTTACCCAACTTCTCAAATTGAGTTCATCTTGGATAATGCACTTTTGGTGTAGCCTTCAAAACATGTGTAACATTTGTGAGTTCTTCATTATGGTCCTTTGTTGTTGCCACTTGAACCAAACAAGCTTCAAAAAGTTTCTTTGGATTTTCCATATCAATAGCCTCTTTAAGTAACTTATCAACTGTATCTAGGAAAGGAATAGGAGGCACATATGGCTTGACTT
>NW_018397275.1:2241935-2242182 GCF_002168275.2 Theobroma umbraticum
TAATTAACAAGTTGGCCTAATTGAGTCTCAAGATTTCGGATTGATTCTGCTTGATTTTGAATGATGGCATCATTCTATGTCATGAACTGCAGCAACATATCCTCCAAGGTTTGTTTCTTCTCAAGTATGGGGGCACTAACTTGTGACTGAAAAACACACTGAAAAATAGGTTGTGATGAATATGTAGGATCCTGATCATTATTCCATAAAAAATTTGGGTGATTCCACGATGAGTTGTAACTGTTGG
>NW_018397275.1:2242351-2247661 GCF_002168275.2 Theobroma umbraticum
TTCAGCGACCAAAGCAATGATAGCCAATTCATAATCACTAGCAACCTTCCTAGGCACAAATTGTTCAGATGTCCACTGATAGTTACAATGATTCATCACCTCATCCAATAGTACCTGAAAATAAAATAAAAAAATTTCAATTAAGACTAATTTGCTTGTTATTAGTATTAGTAAAAATTCTAGAAATAATTCCTCGGTAACGGCGCCAAAAACTTGTCAGTTAAAATTTTACTACGCAAGTATACGTATCGAATAAATAGTATATTAGCAAGCAAAGTATCGATCCCACAGGGAATTGATCTAAAATTTTGCTAAGTACTAAAATTAGAAAAATTTAGTTTTATTCAAATAATTAAAATCTGAATTCTAATTGAACTAAAAATTACGCAACTAAAACTAATTTAATTACAAATTAAAGCAACAAGATAATTGGGCAAACAGCAAATCAAACAAGCCTAGGATTACAATATCCCTCACACTTCATCTAAATCTTACCTCTCTTTCTTAACTTATTTCAATGGGTTGAATTGCTAACCTAGAGTCCTACATTATTTATAAGGGTCTCCCGACTCATCTTATAAAAATATCTATTTTAACTAAAATATTATATCCTTATGTGAATTGAAATTAAAACAAACTCATTAAGTTCAGGCTCTAATCTGGCTACATATAGCCTATAGGTATATCCCTATCCTATACGCAAATCAATTAATATGATCATATACTATCTCAAGTTTAGTCTACACTAAACTCCCTTTCCCAAGTTTGTTTAGGTTCCTAGATCAATTTAATTGGTAGCCAAGCAATTAAAAGCATTAAGCACAAATCAGAATAAACAATTCAAATCCCATTAAAGATAAGTAAGAAAGAGATTAAAAGTTAGATTACATGTGAGTTCAATTGCAATCCTAGAAAAATAATTTAGCTCATAGTATCTAATAAAAACAATATCCAAAGAAATTTAACCATGAATCCAAGTCAAAAAAAATAAGAAAAACACAAAATTAAAAAGAGAAAACTAATAGTTAGAGTTTTATGATCTTGATTCTCTCTACAATTCTCTTGTTTCCTTGCTTTATTCTTGGCTCCAAATCTCCAGAATAGTTGCTTGCTGCATTCTCTTTAAAATCTCTGAAAAAGGTATCTCAAATAGGCTCCAAATAACCTAATTTTTAAAATCTCGTCAACTTCTTTTATTTTTGGAAAGTAGCCCAATGCAACGACGCTACTTCTCCAGCGCTGCAGCGCTGAGCTCTCTGGAAATTTGTATGTTTGCTTCCTTTCATCAACGCTGCAGCCTTGTTCTCCCAGCACTGTGGCAGTCTATCAATTTCAAACGTGAGTTTCACCCTGACATGTTCCGAAATGGGTAAAATAGTAAACATAAAAGTTTTATCCCTTTCTCTTAACTTTCCAATAAATTAAGAATCACATCAATTGGACTTCGGAATTGAAAGATATTCTCCAAATACCGCATCATATTCAGTCTTTGGGTACTGCTGTAGTGCTCCGACTTCGACAAATATTTTGACCATGATCCAGCCAGAAGTGGGTGAATTGATAAAAATTAACGTTGTATTCCTTCTTCTTAGGATTCTAGTGCTCCAAGAATCACCTCATTTGGAGTTGTTTAGAGAGAGATATGTTCAAAATACCGAAACATATATGAACAAAGTCATCGCCATACTTGCACTGATTTTCATCAAATGAGCCTTTTTCATCAATTTCCTACAAAAGTCATAAGAGAAATTAGCAATAACTACTCTTAAAGAATTTAAAACAAAATAACATAAAATTTAACTAAAATAACTTAAATTAGTCACTTAACAAGTAATCAAAACTTAAACTAGAAAAACACTTAAAATGCTAAAATCCGAACCTAAAATCTCAAAGATCTAGCTACTTAAGCCCCCAAAATGTATCAAAATAATGCTATATACTAGAGTTATCACCACACCTCTCAACCCTTAGGTTGCTAAGCAGTTAAGCAAATGGTTCAATGATGCACATCGCTTTGTAGTTAAACCTATCAATCAAGTAGACTTCAAAGTTAAAGACGGGAAGATGGACGGACTTGTAAACTTGTCCAAGAATACGTATTCATATTGTGAGTTCTAGATAGATCTACTAGCAAGTAATCATGCCATTACAGCAATAAGGTCAGGATATCTTTATTTCTTATTTGAACCCTAATTAACATAGCATTTATATTGTGCTTAAACATTGAGTTCATTATGTTTTCTAGTAAATGCAAACGTGAAATCGTTGAATTCTGCGTTGACTACTACAAGACAACCATCTTGGTAGAGGGTTATGTGGGGTCCATTCACTCGATAGGGTATCCCAGTGATTAGGACATCCCTTCTCATGTGAAAGAAATCGTTGTTTTGCCACCACCTTAGAAAGGCCCAATGAGAAGACCTAAGAGAAAAAAGATTCCATCAACTGGTGAAGGAAGTTAAGCACGAAGATGTTCGCAATGCAAGAGGTATGGGCATAATAGATAGAATTGCCCATCCCTATTTGCAGTTCTATCCACAGATCCAGTAACATCTTCAAGTCAATCGACACCTCCATGATTGCGACAATCGAAAACATGTTCAACTTGCAGACAAGCCTATCACATACGTAATACTTGTCCAATACGAAGGACAATGTCTAAGAACATAGACTGTCTTGTAGATAAAGACAGTTTGTCGACCTAACTAAACATGTGAGCCATATGTAATACCTTTCTCACAATTTCCTTTTGCAGTTTCTTACATTCATTCATATTTTATGTTTGTTTGTTAATAATGGACTGAGAAACGATATTGTCGTTGTGTACATGGAAGGACCCATGTTGGAAGGAGTGGAGTAGATCTTTATGAGTCTTTATTTGTTTGATTTATTTTGTAGATATATTATTTGATTAGTTGAATTTTGTATTTAGTTTTGATTAATGAATAGAAAATTGTTATATTGTTTGTTACTAAACCTGATAATTTGCTATGTAAGATCATATATTATTTAATTCAAATATTTTAATTTAATTTATGTAGATAAGTATAATTTTTAACAAGTTTTATAATTAATTTTAGATAAATACATCATGGAAAGATACTGTACAAAAAAAACTGATCTCACAAAACTTAGATTTTGGGCAACAATAACGAATAACATTCTATTAAGTCATATTATATTGGTACACACTCCAATTGTTAGATGTCGATGATATCTAGTGCTGACACGCTAAGTCATTGTAGTATTATGGGATGATATGTCACGCCCTACTTGTTAAATGTCGATGCATCTTGTGGTGAGATGTTAAGTCGTTGTAGTATTATGAAATGACATGCCATGCTCCAATTGTTAGATGTCGATGACATCTTGTGGTGACACATTGAGTTGTTATAGTATTATGGGGTGGCACACCATGCTCCACTTGTTAGATGTCGATGACATCTTGTGGTGACACCTTGAGTCGTTGCAGTATTATGGGGTGACATGCCGCACTGGCTGAGTCGTTGCAATATTATAGGGTGACACACCATGCTCCAATTATTAGATGTCGATGACATCTTGTGGTAACACATTGAGTCATTGCATTATTATGGGGTGACACATCACGCTCTACTTGTTAGATGTCGATGATATCTTGTGGCAAAACGCTGAGCCGTTGTAGTATTATGAGGTGACATGCCATGCTCCATTTGTTAGATGTCGATGACATCTTGTGGTGACACATTGAGTCATTGCAGTATTATGGGGTGACACACTAAGCTCCACTTCTTAAATGTCGATGACATCGTGTGATGACATGTTGAGTCGTTGCAGTATTATGGGCAAACCCAAGCTTATTGCTTATGCCAGTGTTGGTAGTGCTGAAAAGCACTACAGGGTTGAGAGCTTGGTTCTACAACATTGAGTTTCTGTTTGGGAGGGGTTTGCGCTAAAAGGGATAGTGCTGTAGCGTTGGGAAATTTTGAACACAAACCATTAGAACCATTCTTACCGATGGCTCTTTAGCATTTTGCGGCTGAGCAGGACCGATCGGTGGTTGAGGAGATGTCGTTGCCTCTGTCAACTACTATAATAGAAATTACTGTGTTATTCGATAAATATATGTAGAAATGTTGAACACAAACCATTATAATCATTCTTACTAGTAGCTAGTTAACACTGTGCTGCTGAGTAGGACCGCTTGGTGGTTGAGGAGCTATCGTCTCATGGGTCAACTACAAACACAGATATTATCATGTTATTCGATAATCACATATGGAATTGTTGAACATAAACCATTAGGACCATCTTTATCGGCTGTTCACTGATATTGCCATGGTCATCTTTTCCCTCCATCAACTCAGGGCACGAAAACTAATTATCTTCGAAAAGCAATACGCCTCCTCTTAACAGGACCAACGACTCTTTTCTGCTTTAAGTTTCTCCTCTTCCACTCGCACCTAAACCTTAGTCCGCTCAATCCTCCATGTGCTGGGTGAGGGCTGATCATGCATCAAATACAAATAAGCGTAGCAAAAATAAATTTAAAATTAAATTACGCCTCACCTTCTCAAGATCTTTTTCATGCTGAATTGAGTATGAAATTAAATTACAAATAAAATATATATGTATGATCATATCAAATTTACCTTAATAACAAAGGTTGATAAATCCTTTGTTAAACCTCCGATTTGCCTTCAAAAAGCTCAACCACCTCAGCCCGGTTGTTCCAAACCAAATCTATTGAAGGAATCTTTGTGCAGCCTCTAATAGTGATCCACACTAATAAATTAGAAAACCTTTCTTTAAGGATTGGGAGTGCTATGCCTTAACAATGTGCTAGCAAAGAAAGTTTCATAAACTCATAATCTACACAAAATTATGGGGCTGAAAAGGAATCAAGTGAATGAAAACTATTTTTCTTCACACAAGGAACGATAAGAAAAAGAGTTTCTAATTTGTCGTTTCTTTCTTTTTCAGCCTTTTTTTTCCTCATGGTTTTGTTTGGAGGCTATAGCAAGGTATTTATACCTTGGATTAATTTTAAACCTTAATTACAAAACTATTTTGTAATTGCATATTAATCGAATAATTTGAATAAATAATTTAATTAAGTCCTTAAGAAGTCCAATTAACTTAATTATTTAATTTAATCAATGAGGCCTAATAATTTAATTAAACAATTTGATCAATTAAGCCCAATAACTTGATTAAACAAATAATCAATTAGACCCAATAACTTAATAAAATAATTTAATGAATTAGGCACAACTTAATTAAACAATTTTAATTAAGTGCTTGAGATGCTCATAACTTCTAATTTGATTA
>NW_018397275.1:2247671-2247759 GCF_002168275.2 Theobroma umbraticum
AATCACCTCTCCCATTTTATTTCCAACATTCATTTTAGGTGTGTGACCCATTAAGGGTCTAACATGTTGGTAATGAACTCAACATATA
>NW_018397275.1:2247769-2248007 GCF_002168275.2 Theobroma umbraticum
TAATCTTAGAATTAGATAAATTTAAGCTACTTTAAATTTATCATTAATCAAGTTAACTATCTAGAGTTCATAGATCAAGATTGGGATCTAGCAATCCGTCATAGCCACCCAAATGTTAGAAGAGTCAAGATGGTTTGACTTAACTTTTCAATGATCAGCTTTTCAGTGTAACCCATTCCCTCATCATATATCCTCGAGATGATAAAAGTATGGTGCAGTGTCTACTCTTATTGATCTC
>NW_018397275.1:2248017-2248147 GCF_002168275.2 Theobroma umbraticum
CTTAAAGTTTGATCATCAGCTTTATAAAGGCTTATGAAACTCCTTTCATAATCTGCAAGTTGCCTTGGCCAAGGACTTCAATAAGCTAATATCAACTAAGAACATTTAGGATATGTCCCCTGCATCACTT
>NW_018397275.1:2248157-2261115 GCF_002168275.2 Theobroma umbraticum
TTCTTATCTTGACCACTCATTTGCTTTCACATACTTCATGCTATACCCAAAAGTATCCCGTTTTGGCATCTTTGGTTAGGCACCCGTATGGATAATATCAAAGTATAGCACTCCACACATAATACAACCTGGTATCTCAAGTCTAGGGAGTATTTACACAACTGACACATGAGAAGTATTGCATAGACACTTGAATGAAATACCAAATGCACTTCTCACGACGGCTCATGTTCAGTGAACTTGCTTTCCTATGCAAACACCTACATTCTAGTTCTAAGTATTTCTATAATCAACCTATGAGATCGGTTGCTTACTTCTCAAGTAAAAAACATAGAATGTATCAGTCTGTAGGCATCATTGATATCCAATCTCATTGATACATTGACGAGAAACATTTTTGAGATTACACTTTGATGCATAAGAATCTCATAACTGTAACCCATTACAGTTTCCTTGTAAAGCATATTAATCTTATGGACTTCATCCAATTAGACTTTATATCTTGTTATAATTGATGTCTTATTGATTAAGGAAAACCTTTAATCATTCAATATGAATAATGTTGTTGCATGATTGGAATCAAGCCTTAACCAATTGCAATTGGTTGCAGGGCTCATCCCAACACCATGTGTCCTATTGGCACGTACTAGTGCCCCTCAGATAAAGGGACATTGATGTCCACCAAATACTCCCGTATGACTTCAT
Source organism: Theobroma umbraticum (assembly GCF_002168275.2). Classification (NCBI taxonomy): domain Eukaryota; kingdom Viridiplantae; phylum Streptophyta; class Magnoliopsida; order Malvales; family Malvaceae; genus Theobroma; species Theobroma umbraticum. The sequence goes on from NW_018397275.1 coordinate 2,248,863, forward strand.
TTGGGGTGGGCTCCAAGGTTTCGTGTGCCCACAACTGCAAAATAACGATTTTGATAAAAAGGTTAAAAAGGTATAATGACAAATTCCATCTATATGAATATTGAAGTGGTGTCACTTCAAAGAAGAGTTAAAAAGGTTTACTTTTGTAAATATTTACGAAACCAAGATTAGCACAAGGTCGTAAAAGTGCGAAAAAAGTTAGCAGAATCATAAAGCGATTAAATAATGCTATATGTGTGATATTTTCAATTATAACATAAGGAGTTGTGGTTCAATCCTTGTAATATCAATAACTTCATCTTAACATTAACATTTTTACAATAGTAGAAAGTTCAAATCTTTAGGATACTTTTTTTTTTGCATAGTATAATTAAATATTATAAATTAGCGAGGGATTGTTGAATATATAGTTCATAATATTTGAGAGTTTCATTGGAAGATAATTATTCAAGATGTGACTGTTCAAATTAAAACATAACTCTTTGAATAAGTAGAACTGTTTTCAACAAACACAACTATTGAAATATAATAGACACATTTGTTGAAATATAACAAAAACATATGTTGAAACACAACAAATACTACTTTTCAATATCTATAAAAGAAATGTATTTCCAAGCCTTCAACCTTCAAAAGTTTTTTGCAATGGCTTGTTGTATTTCTTGTTTACAAATTGTCATAATAGGCAATAACTCTTTGAAGATAGTGTGTTACAACACACTTCAAGCCTTTCTCCTCCTTTCTTATATTATTTTTCTAGCAAGAAGTTGAGTCTTGGATGATTTAAAGAGAGCATAAAGTGAGATGAAGAGTCTCCTGAATCACATGATAAGGCAGAAAACAAAAATTAATCTTAATATGTTTGTTGCGTCTATGACACACATAATTTTAAATAATTTGAATAACATTATGATTATCACATTAAAAGAAGATAGAAAAATATTCTAAAAATTTATTAACATTAAAAAAATAAAAAATAAAAAAAAAAACTTAAATTACAAAAAAAAATGAGGCATGGATTATCACGTCTTGTGGTTGAGTCGGACTTGGGGATGAAGAAATAGAAGCGAAATTAAATGGGAAATGAAAAAGATAATTAAAAAGAAATCAAATGATTATTGCCAGCGTATACTTCAAGTCATGAACTTGGAAAATGTCATTTCCAACTATTGAGCCAAGTGCTAATGGCTTCTGTGACGCTTCAGACCAAATTCTTTGCGAGCACCTATCACAAAAAGATTCCACTCTTGCTTTCTGGAAAATGATTGTTGCCTCTTGTCAATTCCAAGTTGAAAAAGAGTCCACTTGCATCTATGCCTTCCACGTCAAGCGGGGCCTACGCAATTATGCATTCTAAAGCCCTGGTGCAACCGTCAAAACCATCCACCTTCTGCTTTCATGACTGGTTTGAAGCATCCAAGCAAATTCATTGCTAGCGCCTATCATTGCAGGCTTTATACAAAAACAAAAACATTATTTATTAATACAATAAATAAAGAAAATGGTAAGAGGAAATTCAAATAAAAATCCAAAACTTGCAACTATTTGCGATCCGAACCTTCAGTTACAGGGGAATCAAGAATCAATTAAAAAGGTGAAGAAAAAACCCTCATAAATTTATTTAATATTTTAAATTCATTGTTCTCATCAATAAAAATAATAAAATATTATAAATTTTAAATTCATTGATAAATGAGTATTGACCCACATGAAAGAAAAAGCAAAGTCTCCTTCCTTGGCGACGACCCCATGCGTTCTTGATCTATCTATGCTGTTCTTACCTTGTTGTCAAGCAAGAATAAAACGCTGCTTTCTCATATTGTTCTTTCTTCCTCTCTTTAAACACTCAATCTTCTTCTCTACTGATAGCACATTTTTTCTTGTTTTTCCTCTATGGTAACATATTCTCAATTCAATTGTCCTGTGATACCATATTCTCCCGCTGCTGGGATTGTGCTGCTGGACAAGCTATCTACACTTGCAAGCTGGAAGAAAACCTTGCTGACTTGAGCACAGCACTGAACAAATTAAAGGAGCTAAGGAATGATGTGATGAGAAAGGTCAACATCGCCGAAGAAGGAAATATGAAGCGATTAGACCAAGTTGAAGGATGGCTTTCAAGGACAGAGGCTATGATAAACGAAGTTGATCAACTGATTACAGATAGTCCTCAAGAAATCGAGAACTTATGTATGGGAGGCTGTTTTTCCAAGAATTACATGTCCAGCTTGAGATTTAGCAAAACAGTAGCCAAAAAACTCAATGATGTTAAGGATCTAAACTTGGAAGTAGCTTTTAAAGAGGTAGCTACGACGGTACCAGCAGCTTTAGTGGTTGAAAGACCGAGTGACTCTGCCATAGGCTTGGAATCCATCTTCAATACGTTGTGGAGTAGCTTTGAAGAAAAACATGCGGGAATTATTGGCATATATGGCATTGGGGGAGTTGGCAAGACCAGGCTCTTGACTGAAATCAACAACAAGATCGGTGTTTCGGCCGGTGGATTTGAAGTGGTTATTTGGGTAGTGGTGTCTAAAGGATTTTATGTTGAAAAGGTCCAAGATGACATTGCAAAAAGGATAGGCCTTTCTCGTGAAACGTGGAATGGTAAAACTCCCGAAGAGAAAGCTACAGAGATCTTCGGGGTTTTGAAAAAAAGGAAATTTGTATTGCTCTTAGATGATATATGGGAGCGAGTGGATCTATCTAAGGTAGGGATTCCTTGCCCGTCTCAAGAAAAAGGTTCCAAACTAATTTTTACAACTCGTTCTATCGAGGTGTGTGGCCAAATGAGAGCTGATAAAAAGATTGAAGTGACATGTTTGCCAGAAGAAAAGGCTTGGCAATTGTTTGAAGAACATGTTGGTAAAGATCTCTTTGATTGTCATCCAAATATTCGTGATTTAGCTCAGGAAGTGGCCAAAGAATGTGGAGGACTACCTCTGGCACTCATCACAATTGGTCGTGCCATGGCTTGCAAGACTACATATGAAGAATGGAAATACGCAATTGCAGTCTTGAGGAGATCATCAGCTACTTCAATTTGTAAAGGCATGGGTGAAGAGGTATATCCACTTCTAAAATATAGTTTTGATAGTTTGTCAAGTGACATGGTTCGATCTTGCCTCTTGTATTGTAGTTTGTTCTCAGAAGATTCTTTGATTGAAAGAAAAAGGCTTATAGATTGCTGGATAGGAGAAGGATTTTTGGATAACATGACAACATTAATGAAGCTCGAAATCAAGGCCAACACATCATTGGTTGTCTCATTCATGCATGTTTGTTGGAAGAAGTAGATCGTTGGATGTTGAAAAGTAATGAGATCGTTAAAATGCATGATGTGATTCGTGACATGTGTTTGTGGATAGCATGTACTTGTGAAGCACAGAAGTGGAAGTTTTTTGTGCAAGCAGGTTATGGATTGACTAAAGTGCCAGAGGTTGGAAAATGGAGAGGAATAAGAAGAATGTCATTGATGGGCAACAAGATTGAAAATCAAGGGAAGCACCTAACTGTCCTGATCTCCAAACTTTGTTTCTCTGTGGTAATGAACATTTGAAGGTGATCGCAATGACTTCTTCCAATTTATGTGTGTCCTTAAAGTTTGGACTTGTCAAAGAATCAAGGTATTACAGAATTTCCAATGGGAATTTCAAAATTGGTATCTCTAGAATATCTCGACCTATCACAAACAGGAATAAGAGAGCTACCAATTGAATTGAAGGCTTTAAAAAAGCTGAAATGTTTGAAATTGGAGGACACGGGCAATCGAATCAAAATCCCAAGAGGGTTGATGTCTGGCTTCTCAAAGCTGGAAATATTGAGAATGTTTGATTCTTATCCTTTCGATGAGGATGATAAGGAATGCTTGGCAGAGGAATTGCAGTGCTTAAACCACTTGAATGTGTTGACCTTGTCCGTAACAAGTGTTTTGCTCTGATAGTTTTTGAGTGCTGAAAAGTTACACAACTTCACTGAAGAGATTGACATTGCATTTTTCAAGGACTCAAAGCAATTGAACATTTTATCCTTAACGAATTTGAAAAGTTTAAATACTCTTGTCTTGGGAATGTGGAAGTTTGGAAGAAGTGAAGACATTGTGGGAAGGGAAGCAGAATATAAAAAGCAGCTATCGAAATTCAAACCTCTGTGATTGCAACTGTACCGTGCTTTCAAAGCCTTCTCCGTGTTCGCATAATAAGATGTTCAAGTTGAGAGACTAACATGGCTGATTTTGGCTCCAAATCTGAAGCATTTACTTGTAGGGGGATGCCATAAATGGAAGAAATAATCAATGAGATAAAATTGCGTCAGGTGGCAGAGCTCGTAAAAACTTTAAGTCCATTTTCAAATCTCCAAGATCTTCTTTTATTCAATGTACCAGAATTGAAGAGCATTTACTTGGATGCACTGCCCTTCTCATGTATGGAGGCAATTTGTGTTAGAGAATGCCCAAAGCTGAGGAGACTTCCACTCAACTCCGACAGTGCAAAAGGAAAAAAAATCAGCATTTACGGTGAAGAAAAGTGGTGGAAAGAGCTCCAATGGGAGGATGAATCTACTCAAAATGCTTTTCTTCCCAGTTTCATTCCATGGTGAAATTGGTAGGTAATTGGAGCTCTGATGGTTTCTAGTGTAGTGTGATTGCTTGCTGCTTTTTCCATATTGACTAACTGTTTGTTATGTTGTCTATTTAGAAGTTCAAGCCAAATTTCTGAGTTTGTTTTGTTCTTCCTATGTTTATGGAACATGCCTTACCAATTTTATCTGAGTAAACCTTGTCATAGTTAATGTGATAATATTTCCAAAAAAAAGAGTATGTTTTTCTGCACTTATTCTTGACTTTTGACTGAGCCATTTCTAATTTTTATTATAATAATTAATAAAAGTAATACAAATTGTTTTCATTGGGAATATTCCGTGGAACTGTTTTGGGGAATGTTATTGTCCCACGCTCCATTCGTTTCTGTGGAAATTTGGTAATCATGAAGCTTAATTGGTTAAATGCTTGCACAGAGTATATTTTTCATAAGATCTGGTTTTATTATCGAAATATATTGTAGATGTGAAGCAAGACAATTGTTAGGGTTGCTGTCCTCAATCAAGCTTGTTCTGGTTACTTTAAAGCTCGTTCGTGTGCACCATCGAATATAGATGCTACACCAGAAAATAAGTTTAGTTAGTATGGTCTAGATTGGAATATCTTGTTCCTGAATTGGATTGCTTGTAACAGTGTTGCTTTTCTGCACTATAGCCCTTGGGATGGTTTATTTGTAAAACAGATTTAACTTTGTTGTCCTATTTCTTCTCGGATGAATGAAATTTCAATTATCCATACAAAGTTACTTACTTACACATACACAATGTTTAAGTAATCATCGTATAGAAAATTTTAGTTGTGTATTGTGCTTCAATGTCTGCTAGTTATCCTTGTTTCAAATCTGCGCTCAATATTTTAGTTATACTTGAATTCAAATACATTAGTTCGTTTATTTAATTGCCAAGCTCAATAAGTATTTATTATCAAGTTGCAGATTTCCTTTAACCAACTTTCACGTCCGGGTTTGATAGAGCATACTGATTGGTTAAACGCATAAGCATTTGCTATAGGCAGTTATTCACTCCAAACACCTTTTTGTGATTAATATAAGCTCAGAACTTGCTGCTATAAATCAGAAGATGTTAAGGTGCGTCGAAGACAAACTTTGGGTGGCATGTTGTATAATAAACTGGTTATATGCAAATAATATCCTACATATTAATTTTATAACAATTGGCTAAGTAATCTGATATACAACAAGCTAAATACCCAAGGCTTCTCTTTCTTCTGATCTTACTAGACCAAAGAGGTACTTCTTCTCGTTAATAAATTTCTCCGTAGTTTCTCTTCTTATATCCTTTCTTAATTGACACAAGATATTATACAGAACAATATGGGGATCATTTCAGTACATATTCCCTACGAATGATAAGAAAGCATGATCTGTTTCAGAACAATGTTAGTGTCTTCAAAAGCATTCAAAGCACCAGAAGGTCGACCATGAAGGATACTCTTGCTCAACTAAAATGCCTTCTTTTGCTATATATTCAATTAACTTTCACAATTCGGACGACATTCTCAGATTTATATAGTCCCTTTTAAATTGAGAGGACAAAGCTATATATTCCTTAAAATTCATGTATCCCTGATTCTAATTTCTTTTTCTTTTTTATTTCCTTAACTTTTCTTAATAACACTTAGAATTAATAAACTTTAATTGGGTCATACAAACACTATTGATGCGTACTGAATGATTTTTTATTTGCTGTAAACCTAGGCTAAAAGTATTGATTTTTGATTTGTTGTAAACCTAGGCCAAAAGTAGTATTTTATCTGTTATTTTTTTATTATAATTTTATATTTATTCAATGATAACAAATAATTATGTAAGATTTTATTATTTAAGTATAAAATTTATCAAATATTTTAATAAATTATACATAATTCATAATTGTGTATCAAAGTAACGTGACTTTCTATGTCATTTTTTGGACTATTTGACTGCATCGAAATACAAGGGTTTGGGATCCTTGCCGTGTGTTTGAGTTGGCTAAGGTGAGGGTTTCTCAATGGGCCAAGGCTTAGAGCCCTGCTATGTGTACTTTTTTTTATAATGGAAAAAGGGGGATTCGAACCCTATTCTTTAAGTAAGGAGATAATGCATCAATCAATAACTCAAATGTTCGAGTGCTTTTCTTATTTATACTTATTTATGTTAAAATTATTTTTTAAAAAAACATTTATGTTAAAATTATTAACAATTTTATAGCTGGTTTTTGTTTCCTAGCTTCTGAAAGTAGAAATAACAGAGGTTAAAACTTATAGAAATAAGAAATTGGAATAATATTGCGAGTAGGAGACACCATAAAAGTTATTATTTCTAAAACAATATTAATCTTCTTTGTGAACTTTTTGCAGCTCACGTTTGCATTATTACAACTCAAGTTTTTTTTTTCAACCTATTTTTATTTTTGCATTATTACGATATTATTCTTCCTTTTTTCTCATTTTTAATTTGTTATGGTTAGGTTAAATGCATGACATTTTCTCACATTGAACTCTGAGGTTTTTTTTCATAAACTAATTATCTAAATAAGCCTTGAATTATGTCAAAAAATCAATTAAGTCCTTATCATTTTACGGCATTCAAATAAGCCTCATAACTTTTATTTTAGGTCAAATAGGCCTCTCTTATTAATTGTTAGCTCTTTCACTAACTATTGATTAACTTTTGTTAGTCAACTATATAATTGAAAATTTTCTACCATGTGGCAGGTGACGTGTATTAAACCTTGCTGACTAGGAATTAGGTTTTTCCTTTTTTACCCATCGACATGTCAAAAAGTAATTGGATTAGGTATATGGAACAAAATTAAAATAAACTAATTGCTTTAAACTAAGTCCTGATTACCATCGTTTTTAACATGCAATAGGCTTTTAATAGAAAAAGCAATTGAGTATAAGAAAAAAACCCAAACATCATGGGTTAGGGATTATCAAAGTGAGAATATGTTTGAGAAGACCTTTTGTCACAAATATTTTTCATGATCATAACACCTTCATGATGAATATCTGCTTCAAGCTTAAGAGACTTATCTTCAATTTGTATCTATTTCTCAACATAAACGAATTTTAGAATGAGGGTTAAATTTTAACCTTGTAACCTTGTGTTAAGGATTATAAGGAGTGCTTCATTCTAGGCTTGGAGGTTCAACTTTAATTTCAACAGAATATTTCTCTTCAATATATGGGATATGCTAATCATTAATACCAGGCTTTCAATTCTCATTCTCACCATTACACGAAGGAGTTTCCAACTATGAAGCAACACTATGATAAACTATAGGAAAGGCATGGATTGATCAGAAAGAAAAGGGTTTTCTTTAAGAGTTGATCTTCTTGCTCTAAATCCTTGGTGACTTCTTTCTCAGTGTCATTAGCATCGTCAAACAAGCCTAGATTGTTCATCATTATGGTTTTGAATGTTCTTTGTTTCTTCATTTGGAAGAAGAGTTTTGATAAATTAATTATTGAGGTGGGAGATCATGAAGAGGGGTCTTGCGAATTTAGAAGGACTAAAAGGAACAATTTCACTTGGAGAAGGATTGTTATTTCTCTTTAATATGAAAATTAATATAAATTTGCACAGATAAAATAAAAAGACACGTCAACATGCCACGTGGCAAATGACGTGGTATAAAATTGCCAATTGTACCATAGACTAACTTAGTGAAAGGGACTTTTTTGGTCTAAAACAAAAATTTAGAGATTTATTTGAACGCAATGAAAGGATAAAGGCTTAATTAACCTTTTTTGATATAGTTTAGGGGCTTGTTTGAGTATTTAGCCTTCATATAAAACCTTGAATTTTGCTACGATTCCCATGAGGGATAATTGTGTTAAAGTTTTATAAAAAAAATGAAACTTTTATAATTTTCACTAGAAAGACAAAAAGACTCTTGTTATTTTGTATTTGAATTTTAAACCTTCTTCACATACTTGAGGTCAGGAAAAATACATATCAAAAAGGAGAAAAAATTTGATGATTATGTTGTTGTTATTCATTGAATTTTTTATATTAAATAGCTTCATTGTAGAATATTCAAATAATCTAATTTTAGAATATGCAGTGCAACTGTTATAAAAAAGGGCTGAGCGAAAGGCTCCTAATGGAAATGTTAAATGCCTATAGTAACAAGGGCATAATGACAAATTCCGCTTATATGAATATTGAAGTGGTGCTACTTCAAATAAGAGTTAAAAAGGTTTACTCTAGTAAATATTTATAAAAGCACAAGGTCGTATAAGTGCTAAAATAGTTGGCATAATCTTAAAGTGATTAAATATGCTGTGTGTGATATTTTTGATTATGACATAAGAAATTGTGGTTCAATCCCTATAATACCAATAACTTTGTCTTAACTTTAAAATTTTTACACTAGTAAAAAGTTCAAATTTTCAAGATACTGTCTATTATGCATAGTATTATTAAATATTACAAATTAGTGAGGGATTGTTGGATATATACTTTGTAATATTTGAGAGTATCATTGGAAGCTAATGATCGAAGATGTGACTATTCAGATTAAAACATAACTTTTTGAATAAATAGAAGTGTTTTCAACAAACAGAACTATTGAAACATAGCAGACACAAGTTTTTAGTATCTATAAAAGAATGTACTTCTAAAACTTCAACCATCAAAAGTATTTTGCAATAGTTTTGTTGTATCTGGAAGAGTTCATATTTGCAAATTTCCATAGCAGCTAACAACTCTTTTAAGGACAGTGTATTATAGTACACCTCAAACCTTTCTCTTCTTTTCTTATACTATTTTTTAACAGGAATATAAGTCTTGGATGATTTAAAGAGAACACAAGAGAGGGATGAAGACTATACTGAATCACATGATAAGGCACAAAATAACAATTAATTTTAGTATGTTTGTTGTGTCTATGAAACACATGATTTTGAATAATTTGGATAGTACTATAATATCACATTGAAAGAAAGCCTTAAAAATATTGAATAATGTCAATATCCTAAAAACTCATTAGTATTAAACAAAAATTGAAAAGAAAAATGAACTTCCAACTATTGGGCCAAGTACTAATGACTTCTGTGAAGCGTCGGACCAAATTCTTTGTGAGTGCTTATTATAAAAAGATTCCACTCCTGCCTCTTGTGAATTCCAAGTTAAAAAAAGTCCAATTGCATCTAAGCCTTCCACGTCAGACGCGGGGTCTACGCAATTGTACATTTCTACACCCCTGATGCAACCGTCATGTACACCCTCCACCTTCTGCTTTCGTGATTGGTTTGAAGCTTCTGAGCAAATTCATTGCTAGCGCCTATCATTGCTGGAATTATATAAATATAAAACATTTTATTTTCGTACAATACTATTTGTTGAAATTGAAAATACAAAGCATTTTTAAATTTGTTTACTGATTAAAAAGGAAATTTTAATATTATATTCATTAACTATAACTCAAATTTCAATTATTATCACAATATAAAGTTTCTGCTGTTATGTGTTATAATTAAATTTTAAAAATTTTAATATTATTTTCTAAAGTATTTTTTTTTGGGCAATCGATTTTTTCTTATGTATACATTTTTATATTAAAATTAGTAACAATTTTATAGCTTTTTTTTCCAATATTCCAAAAGTACAAAAAACAGAGATTAAACATAATAGAAATAAAAAATTGAGAAATTTTTATTATTTCTAATATTTATTTCTAAAACAATATTAATCTCCATTTTGAAATTTTTGCAACTCAAGTTTCCATTATTACAACCCAGGTTTGCATTTTTGCAACCTATTTTTCATTTGTTGAAAACCCAAAATCTTTTATTTTTCCCATTTTCAATTTGTTATTATTATTACTATTGTAATTTCATTTTCTTATTCTCTTTCTCTCTTTCTAATTATCTTCTCAGTCAATATAGTATTAGTTGATTAAAATTTATAAATTGGATTTTTAAATTAACAAATTAAGTTTATTGCAATTAAAATTTTCTAAAAATAATTAATGATCTTTAAAAATTAATTGAGGTCAATGAACATATATAATTATTAAAAATTTCAGATTAATAAATGTATTAACTAACATTGTTTAACTATAACAAAAGGATATTAATAACACTTTTTAAACTCTACATCAATTGTCGATTATCAACTTATTTATTGTTGATATTAGATTATAAATAAAATATTAATAGTTCTAAATATTAAAAATTAAATTATAAATAAAATATTAATATTTAAATTATCAATTATTGAAGAAGAAAATTATAAATTATTACTATTTAAAAATAAAAAAAATTAAAAATAAATAAGCGAAATAACATTTAAATTATATATAAAATATCAATAATTAAATCATCAATTATTAATATTTTAAATAAATTACCAATTATTAATATTTTAAAAAATAAAATAACAAATTAATCATAATAATATTTAAATTAAATAAAATATTAACATTTCTAAATATTAATGATTAAATTATAAATAAAATGTTAATATTTAAATTATCTATTATTAATATTTTAAATAAAAATCAATTATTAATATTTTAAAAAATAAAATAATTGATCAAAATAATATTTAAATTAAACAAAATAGTAATATTTTAAAATATTAATTATAAAATTATAAATAAAATATTAATATTTAAATGGTCAAGTATTAATATTTTAAATAAATTATTAATTATTAAAATTGAAAAATAAAATAAAAAAATAGTTAATCATAATAATATTTAAATTAAATAAATTATTAATATTTTAAATATCAATTATTCAATTATAAATAAAATATTCATATTTAAATTACAGTTATTAATATTTAAAAATGCACTAAAATAAATAATTGATCGTGACAATATTTAAAGTAAATAAAATATTAATATTTTAAAATATTAATTACTAATATATAAATAAAATATTAATATTTAAATGATCAATTATTAATATTTAACAAATAAAATAAAAATTATTCATAATAATATTTAAATTAAATAAAATATTAATATTTTAAAATATTAATGATTAAATCATAAATAAAATATTAATATTTTAAAATATTAATGATTAAATCATAAATAAAATATTAATATTTGAATTATTAATTATTAATATTTGAATTATTAATTATTAATATTTTAATTAAATTATAAGTTATTAATATTTAAAAAATCTAATAAAAATAAATAATCATATAAATATAAAGGGTATTTTTATCTTTTTATTTTTATTTTTTTTTAAAGTTATTGTTACCAACCAAATACTACAATAAGTCATAATAATTATTCCAGTCATATTTTATTAAACGTACCAAACTAAGTAATAACTATTTTATTCTATTCTCACATAATAACTATTTTATTCCATTGTTGTCTATTCCACCAATTAAACGTACCCTTACTCTCATTGCCATACCTTCAAACCTACTTACGAACCAGCGCCGCGTTCTTGACATGTAAATCCACCCACCCTAACTTTCCTAAATCCTTATAAGTACAGATCGACTACTAATTCACATAGTGAACCTTTTCCTTCTTAAACAGCCCATTCCACAAAAACCGCCTCTCGATCTTATATAACTTTTGCTTGATTCCCATTGGCATTATGAACAAAGGCATATAGAAAATGGGAAGACTAACCAACACAAATTTAATGAGAGTCACCCTTTCCCCCATTGAC
>NW_018397275.1:2261262-2261946 GCF_002168275.2 Theobroma umbraticum
GGCACAAACTATCCTCAACCCCCACTTGAACAAGCTAGTTTTTTGGAAGTTTATTTTGAGTGCCTGAAATCAATTGGAAACACCTTAAGACCCTTTTAACACATTGCAATGATTTACATTCAGGTGGGCACACAATTGTTGTGTCATTTGCAAATTGTAGATGCGACATTGAAAGTCCATTAAGACCTATATCAATCCCCCCACATTCACCTATATTAGCGGCCTTGCTCATTAAGATGCTAAAAACTTCCGCGACATATTTGAACAAAAAAGGAGATAGAGGGCATTCTTGCCTCAACCCTCTTTTCATTTTGAATTGTCTAGTCGACACCCCATTAACCAAAACAAACATTCTTGCGTAGAAATACATGCCTTGATCCAACCTCTCCACCTTTCCCTAAAACCAATTTTTCTTAAGACAAAATCTAAGAAATCCTAGTTAACTATGTCATAAGCCTTTTTGAAATCCACTTTCAAAAAAACCCCCACACTCCATCCTTGCTCATTATATCCATCACTTCATTTGCATTCAAAGCGCAATCCACTAGTTATCTTCTGATGATGAAAGTAAACTGTTGATTCCCTGTTACACCACCCACTACACTTCTCATCCTATTAGCCAAAACCTTAGCTATGATTTTATAAATATTACCCACCAAGTGTCAGTTAAAATTTCACTACGCA
>NW_018397275.1:2261956-2262092 GCF_002168275.2 Theobroma umbraticum
TCGAATAGATAGTATATTAGCAAGAAGAGTGTCTATCCCACAGAGAATTGATCTAAATTTTACTAAATACTAAAATTAGAACAAACTAATTAACTAAAATTTAAACTAATAGGAAAAATCAAAATAATAATAACTT
>NW_018397275.1:2262116-2262238 GCF_002168275.2 Theobroma umbraticum
CTAGGATTACAATATCCCTCACACTTTATCTAAATCTTACCTCTCTTCCTTAACATATTTCAATGGTTTGAATTGTTAACCTAGAGTCTTAAATTATTTATAAGTGTCTCTCGACTCATCTT
>NW_018397275.1:2262248-2262971 GCF_002168275.2 Theobroma umbraticum
CTATTTTAACCAAAATACTATATCTCTATGTGGATTGAAATTAAAATAGATTCATTAAGTTCAAGCTCTAATCTGGTTACATATGGCCTATAGATATATCCTAATCCTAAACGTAAATTAAGCAATATGATCATATGCTATCCCAATTTTAATCTACACTAAACTCCTTTTTCCAAGTTTGTTTAGGTTCCTAAATCAATTTAACTGGTGGCCAAGCAATTAAAAGCATTAAGAACAAATTGGAATAAACAATTCAAATCCCATTGAAAATAAGTAAGAAAGACATTAAAAATTTAGATTACATGCGAGTTCAATTGCAATCCTAGAAAAATAAATTAGCTCATAATATCTAATAAAGACAATATCCAAAGAAATTTAGCCATGAATCTAAGTCAAAGAAAATAAGAAAAACACAAAAGTAAGAGAGAAAACTAATAGTTAGAGCTTTGTGATCTTGATTCTCCCTCCAATTCTCTTGTTTTCTTGCTTGGTTCTTGGCTCCAAATCTCCAGAATAGTTGCTTGCTGCCTCTTCCTCAAAATCTCTGAAAATGATCCATTAAATAAGCTCCAAATAACCTAATTTCCAAAATCTCTTATTTTTGGAAAGTCATCCAGCGCTGCGACGCTACTTCTCCAGCGCTGCAGCGCTGAGTTCTCTGGAAATTTATATGTGTGCTTCCTTTCATCAACGCTGCAGCCTTGTTCCCCCAGCACTGTGGCA
>NW_018397275.1:2263071-2267341 GCF_002168275.2 Theobroma umbraticum
ATGTGTGCTTCCTTTCATCAACGCTGCAGCCTTGTTCCCCCAGCACTGTGGCAGTCTATCAATTTCAAATATGAGTTTCACCCTGATATGTTCCGAACTGGGTAGTGTGAAAAACATAAAATTTTATCCTTATCTCTTAACTTTCCAATGGATTAAGAATCACATCAATTGGACTTCTGGATTGAAAGATATGCTCCAAATAACGCATCATGTTTAGTCCTTACATACTGCTGCAGTGCTCCAACTTTGACAAATATTTTGACCATGATCCAATTAGAACTGGGAAAATTTGTAACATAAACGTTATATCCTTCTTCTTATAATTCTATTGGTCTAAGAATCACTTTATTTGGAGTTTTTTAGAAAGAGATATGGTCAAAATACCAAAACATATACTAATAAAGTCATCACCATACTTGTACTGATTTAATCAAATGAGCCATTTTCATCAATTTCTTATAAAAGCCATAAGAGAAATTAGGAATAACTACTTTTAAAGTAATTTAAAATAAAACAACATAAAATTTAACTAAAATAACTTAAATTAATCACTTAACAAGTAATCAAACATAAACTACAAATACACCTAAAATGCTAAAATTTGAACTTAAAATCTCAAAGATCTAACTACTTAAGCCTCCAAAATATGTCAAAATAACTCTATATAATAGAATTATAACCAAGCTAATTGGATGATAGTCCTTAATTGTCGTTGATGAGCTACATTTCGAAACAAGAGTGATGAAAGAGGCATTCATGAACCCCCTCCATCCTATTATTCCCATGGAACTCACCATTGAATTTCATAACTTTGCTCTTAATTAGACTCCATTAACTCTTAAAAAAATTCATGTCAAAACCATCTGGCCCTGGAGCTTTGTTCCCATCAAACTCTTACACAACCTTCCACACTTCCATTTTAGCAAATTCCTTGTCAATCCCTTTTGCCACTTCCCTACTAAATGTTCTAAAGCTACAATGTAACTCTTTAAGATTTGCAACATTTGTCTCTTTGTACACCCTCTCAAAATACTCAATTTTTCCGTCTTGGATTTCTTTTGGTTCCACTAGGACTTGATCATTTGCCTTAACTTGAGAAATGGTGTTGGATCACCTTCTGACCGGTGCCACGACATGGAAAAATTTTGTATTCTTATCCCTTTCAAACACCCATATCACCCTTAACTTTTGGTGCTATTCCCTTTCCCCCTCCTTAAGAATTTTTCACATTTCACTTCTATTTGTCATTACCAATTCTCTCCATTTTGGATCCCTATCCCTTTTTCAAATTTCCATTTTTGCTCTCTCAATGTCCCTTTGAAGTGCATCTAACCTCATCTGGGGTCTCCTAAAACTTGTCTGTGCCACTCCTTTATCAATGGTTTGGTTTTTCTTAGTCTATCCCATATCCCTAATATACTGGTTCATATCATGTTAATTATTGACTCATTTTTGTAATGGGATTGCCCTGTTTCATTTTAACAATGAATACTTTTAAAAAAAATCTATAAAATAATTTAATAAATGCTACATAATTCTTAATTGCAATTTAATAATTGTAATACAGTAGTTATAAACAAGGGTAGCTGAATAATGATGTATTAGTTTATATATACAAAAAAAAAAAAGAAATTAAGAGAGAGAGAGAGAGAAAAAAGCTGATTAAATCAACAAAGACAAAACGTGCTAGTTGAATTATTGATAAGTGATTAACTTAATTAAAGGCCTTGATAAATACCAGTAAAAACAAAACATTTTATTTGAATTGTTGATAAATGATTGTCTTAATTGAAAACTTTGGACTACAAAGAATTAATTTCTAAAATATTTAAAATTATGCCATAAACCTTTGCCCTCTATTTTTCCATGATTGCCAATTGTAATGCATCTAAGATCAACATGTTACATGCCAATAGGAGTTTAATAGAAATAAGTGATAAACAAATTTTTTAATTTAAGAAATGAATAAAAATATTTAAGTCAATTACTTTGAATATTTTTAAAGGTAATATTATTATACAGTGAAGATTAACCATAAGTAAGGATGGGGGCTTCCATATCATGCCAAGAGCGCTTACTTTTTACTTGTTTTCATGAGACTTTATTTCTATCTTGTTATGATGACAGGGTCTTCAAGTTGCATTGACCTTGGCATTTCCTTTCATTCCTGGAATGAGTTTCCTTATGTTTTTCCAAAAACAAAAATATTAGTATGATTTTTGATTAAAGCTTCATATAAAAAGTTAGATGAAAAAAACAGTCTACATTATCTACTAATTACAAATTAATCATTTTCAAATTCATCTGTTTAAATCTCTACCATTATATTTTTTATACCAATATGATTAACTCAACATGTTTTAGTATAAAAAAACCCCATAAATGCAAAATCTGAAAAAAAAAAAAAAAAAGGAAGAGAGAGAAGACCAGTTGACAGTCAAAAAAATTAAACATTCTCCTTATTTTTCAACTGTGTGCCACACTAATTGAATTTTGCTTATTAAAATCCAGGTTTCAATTATTTCAATATGAAGTTAATTTTTCGATGTTATATGTTACCATCAAATTCTAAGAAAATTTTATTTATTTTTTAAAAATTTATTGTTAACATGAATAAAGTATACAAATTTTATTTTTTCTCTCTTAAATTACTTATTTACGTTAAAATATTATGATATCTTTTTTATTTTGCTTTTAAAGTCAAACAAGTTACAAGTCGAGGAGGTTAAGATGTTTGATTTGGTGGTATGGAGGCTTTAACTTGCAGAATTATTGGGTTTAAAGCTAGAAGAAAAGAGTATAATGGAGAAATCTCATCCTTCAGCTCTTGTTAACAAAGCAGCGCATCTAACTAACCAAAGCGATCTGATGCAGCAGAGTCTGTCGCACCACTAACTAACCAACTCCAACTACAGGTCCATCATCATCTATCATATGATGATGCATAAAATAACAATCAATTTCAATATATTTATGAGTTTATGAAATACTTTATTTTGAATAAATTAAATAATATTAAGATTATCACATTAAAAAAAAGATAAAAAAGATTGGACAATATTCGTATTTTAAAAATTTACTAATATTAATAAAAATCGAATAGAAAAATCAAAACTTAAAATAAAATAAAGATGAGACACGTATTATTAGGCCATTTGATTGAATTGAAATTTTCGAATTAAGAAATAAGAACAAAATTTAACGAGAAATGAAAATAAATAACTATAAAGGATTCAAATGATTGTTGTCGAACCCCACTTTTGCTCGATTGCTGGTGCCTAGTTGTCTCCCTAAGATTCTTTAGAGTTAGTTGCAGTTGTACCATCCTTTCAAGGAAAGGAATATATTATTAAAAAGTCCAATTGCATCCAAGCCTTCCACACCAATTGTCAATTATCAATTTATTTATTGTAAACATTAAAATAAATAATATAATAAATAAGAAAACTGGTAAGAGGAAATTTAAATAAAAATCCAAAACAATTGAAAACTTTGGGTTGTAGCAATCGGAACCTTGAGTTACGGGCCGGGAATCAGGGATCAATTACTAAGGTGAAAAAATAAAACCCTTATAAATTTATTTAATATTTTAAATTCATTGCTCTACACAATAAAAATAATAAAATATTTTCGATTTTAAATTAATTGATAAATTAGTATTTACATCAAGAAAAAGCAAAGTCTCCTCCCTTGAGGGCCAACCCATCCTGTTCTAGATCTATCTCGCTAGACAAGTAAGAATAAAACCGCTGCTTCTCATATTGTTCTTTCTCCCTCTCTTTAAACGCCCATTCTTCTTCTCTACTGATAACTACATTTGTTCTTGTTTTTCCTCTATGGGTAACATATTCTCAATTCAATTGTCCTGTGATACCATATTTTCCCGCTGCTGGGATTGTGCTGCTGGACAAGCTATCTACACATGCAAGCTTGAAGAAAACCTTGCTGACTTGAGCACAGCACTGAAAAAATTAAAGGAGCTAAGGAATGATGTGATGAGAAAGGTCAACCTCGCCGAAGAAGCAAATATGAAGCGGCTAGACCAAGTTGAAGGATGGCTTTCAAGGACAGAGGCTATAATAAACGAAGTTGATCAACTGATTGCAGATAGTCCTCAAGAAATCAAGAAATTATGTATGGGAGGCTGTTTTTCCAAGAATTACATGTCTAGCCAGAGATTTAGCAAAAGAGTAGCCAAAAAACTCAATGATGTTAAGGATCTAAACTTGGAAGGAGCTTTTGCAGAGGTAGCTACGACGGTACCAGCAGC
>NW_018397275.1:2267542-2267680 GCF_002168275.2 Theobroma umbraticum
GGAGTTGGCAAGACCAGGCTCTTGACTGAAATCAACAACAAGATCGGTGTTTCGTCCGGTGGATTTGAAGTGGTTATTTGGGTGGTGGTGTCTAAAGGATTTTATGTTGAAAAGGTCCAAGATGAAATTGCAAAAAAG
>NW_018397275.1:2267756-2269501 GCF_002168275.2 Theobroma umbraticum
GATCTATCTAAGATAGGTATACCTTCCCCGACTCAAGAAAATGGTTCCAAACTAATTCTTACAACTCGTTTTCTCCAGGTGTGTGGCCAAATGAGAACTCATAAGAATTTTGAAGTGACATGTTTGTCGGAAGAGAAGGCTTGGCAATTGTTTGAAGAACATGTTAGTAAAGATCTCCTTGATAGTCATCCAAATGTTCGTGAGCTAGCTCAAGAAGTGGCCAAAGAATGTGGAGGACTACCTCTTGCACTCATCACAATTGGTCGTGCCATGGCTTACAGGACTACATCTCAAGAATGGAAATATGCAATTGAAGTCTTGAGGAGATCATCAGCTACTTCGATTTTTAAAGGCATGGGTGAAGAGGTATATCCACTTCTAAAATATAGTTTTGATAGTTTGTCAAGTGACACGGTTCGATCTTGCCTCTTATATTGTAGTTTGTTCTCAGAAGATTTTAGAATTGTAAAAGAAAGGCTTATAGATTGCTGGATAGGAGAAGGATTTTTGGATGAACATGACAACATTAGTCAAGCTCGAAATCAAGGCCACTATATCATTGGTTCTCTCATTCATGCATGTTTGTTGGAAGAAGTAGGTGATTGGTATGTTAAAATGCATGATGTGATTCGTGACATGAGCTTGTGGATAGCATGTACTTGTGAAGCACAGAAGTGGAAGTTTTTTGTGCAAGCAGGTTATCAATTGACTAAAGTGCCAGAGGTTGGAAAATGGAGAGGCATACGAAGAATGTCTTTGATGGACAACAAGATTGAAAATCTAAAGGAAGCACCTAACTGTCCTGATCTGCAAACTTTGTTTCTCTGTGGTAATGAACATTTGAAGGTGATCGACAATGACTTCTTCCAATTTATGTGTGTCCTTAAAGTTTTGGACTTGTCAAATAATCAAGGTATTACAGAATTTCCAATGGGAATTTCAAAATTGGTATCTGTAGAATCTCTCAACCTATCAGGGACAAGAATAAGAGAGCCACCAATGGAATTGAAGGCTTTAAAAAAGCTGAAATGTTTGAAATTGGAGGACACGGGCAATCGAATCAAAATCCCAAGAGGGTTGATGTCTGGCTTCTCAAAGCTGGAAATATTGAGAATGTTTGATTCTTATCCTTTCGATGAGGATGATAAGGAATGCTTGGCAGAGGAATTGCAGTGCTTAAACCACTTGAATGTGTTGACCTTGTCCGTAACAAGTGTTTTTGCTCTTGATAGATTTTTGAGTGCTGAAAAGTTACACAACTTCACTGAAGAGATTGACATTGCATTTTTCAGGGACTCAAAGCAATTGAACATTTTATCTTTAGCGAATTTGAAGAGTTTAAATACACTTTCTCTTAGGGAAGTGTGAAAGTTTGGAAGAAGTGAAGACAGTGTGGGAAGGGGAAGGCAGAATAATAAAAGCAGCTATCGAAATTCATACATCTGTGATTGCAACTGTACCGTGCTTTCAAAGCCTTCTCCGTGTTCGCATAATAAGATGTTCAGAGTTGAGAGACATAACATGGCTGATTTTGGCTCCAAATCTGAAGTATTACTCGTAGGGGCATGCGATCAAATGGAAGAAATAATCAATGAGATAAAATTGCGTCAGGTGGCAGAGCTCGTAAAAACTTTAAGTCCATTTTCAAATCTCCAAGATCTTCTTTTATTCAATCTACCAGAATTGAAGAGCATTTACTTGGATGCACTGCCCTTCTCATGTATGAAGGAAATTCAAGTTAGAGG
>NW_018397275.1:2269555-2276085 GCF_002168275.2 Theobroma umbraticum
GAGCTCCAATGGGAGGATGAATCTACTCAAAATGCTTTTCTTCCCAGTTTCATTGCACGAAGATGAAAAGTGGTGACTCTCTGCCGCTTTTTCAATGTTGACTAACTGTTTGTTATATTGCCTATTTAGAAGTTCAAACCAAATTTCTGATTTTCTTTTATTTTTCCTATGTTTATCCCAATTTGATCTGAGCAAACCTTGTCTGCACTTTAGCCCTTGGGATGGTTTATTTGTAAAACAGATTTTATTTAGTGTGGTATAGATTGGAATTTCTTGTTACTTTATTAGATTGCTTGTGACAGTGTTGCTTTTCTGCACTTTAGCCATTGGGATGGTTTATTTGTACAGATTTTATTTTGCTTTTCTGCACAATTGAAACTGCTTGTTTGGCTTTGACCCAACTACCCTCCAAATTGATAATATAGATAACATAAGATATTTTGCTTGGTCACATTAATCAACTTTAGAGAAGATTAATCTGACTCAATTTTACTTTATATGTCTTGTTTTAGTTTTTGTCAATGTGAAATCTGAAAGTCATTTTCCATGTTCTGGTTCTGTTTTCAATTGGAAAAGTACCTGCAAGCAGTGACCAGATCAATTCTTTATTAAGAAAATATTAAATAATGGTTCTCCTCGTGACACTGTGCCAAACAAAAGTCAAACGGTCTGGATGGCTGATTAGCATTTAACGCTGAATCAGAGCAAAGAACAAAAGGCTTCTGCTCTTGTTATAGGTTCTTACTACTTGGAATGGCTGACCGGATCCATCCTTTATTAATTTTTTTAATTTAAGGAGGAAAATACTAGTTAGAATAACAACATTTCTCACCCCATAAAGAGAAACCTCTACTTCAGTGTCTTCAATTTTAAATTTAAGTGTCATCATATGTGTGGGTTTAATTTAATATAAAATTAATTTTGAATTTAATTGTTTGATTAGTTTGTTTCTTCCATCAAAATATTGTTTGATATATAAAATTATTTGATGATAATTCAAATTTTACTACTAAAATAAAAATCTCTTTCTAAAAAATAATCATTGAGGTGATAATATATTACATTATAATGTGTTCACAATGATCCTATTGTTATACGAGACGTATGCCTTGAGTTCTTAAGTGGTTCAAATGTTCCACATATTTCATGTTTAGCAGATGTGAAGCAGCTCAATATTTCATGCTGACGCATGATTGGTTGCAGGAAAACAAATAATTATGTAAGATTTTATCATTTAAAACTATAAAAATTAGTGGTGGGTTATTTGTTATCATTTTTTATGACTAAAGCCTGAGGGTTAATATGTTGGTTCATAACATGTTAATAATTGACTCATTTCTATAATGGGATTATCCCTGTTTCATTTTAATAATAAATACATTTCAAAAAACCCTATAGAATTTATAAAATATTTTAATAAATTCTACATAATTCTTAATTGCGATTTAATAATTGTAAAACAGTAATACTAAACAAAGACAGCTGAACAATGATGTATTAGTTTATATATACCAAACAAAAAATGGAAGTGAGACATGAAAAAGATAATTAAATGATTGTTGTCAGCATATACTTCCGAGTCATTAACTTAAAAAATGTGGTTACCTGCAGCTATCGGTAGAAATTAAAACATTAAAAGAGAGAAAAGGATAAGCATCCACTGACTAAATTGACAAAAGCACCCCATCAAGCCGGCTCATATATTATAAGTAACACTTGTAGTATTCTTCTGTCAGAATGGAATAGAATATTTCTGTTTCATGCCAAAAATTAAAACAATATTTTGCTTTTGTATAAAATGCTATTTGTTTAAATGGAAATACAAAGTCTTTTTAATTTTCTTTTGCTAATTAAAAAGGAAATTTTAAGAACAAAATTATAATTCTTGAATAACCTTTTGAATTTTGATTGATTGCTATAACCTAACTTTCAAATATTACAATCAAAAGTTTTTGCTATCATGAGTTATAAAAAAATTTTAGAAAATTTAAAATTATTTTTAAAGTATTTTTAATTTTTTTTTGGGATAATTAAATTTTTTTATTTATACTTTTTTTTATATTAAAGAAAAGAGATTCGAATTTTATTTTTTAGACAAAAGATCATGAACTAACCAATGAATCAAATGTTTAAATTTTTTTTATTTATATTTATTTATGTTAAAATTATTTTTTTAAAAGACGTTTATGTTAAAATTATTAACAATTTTATAGCTGATTTTTTTTTCCTAGCATTCTAAAAGTAGAAATAACTGAGATTAAAACTAATAGAAATAAGAAATTGGAATAATATTGCAATTAGGGGACGCAACAAAAGTTATTATTTCTAAAACAATATTAATCTTCTTTGTGAAATTTTTATAACTCAAGTTTTTACTTTTTGCAACCTATTTTTATTTTTGTATTATTACAATTTTATTCTTCTTTTTTTTGTCTCATCTTTAATTTGTTATGGTTAGGGTAAACTACAAATACACCATTTGTGATATAACATTTTCTCACATAGCACTCTAAGGTTTTTTTTTTCACAGATTAAATATCCAAAGAAGCCCTGAACAGTGTCAAAAAAATTAATTAAGTCCTTATCCTTTTCTTGCATTCAAATGAGCCCTTAAACTTTTATTTTAAGTCAATAAACCTCTCTCACTAACTGTTAACTAACTTTTGTCAATCAACTGTACAGCTAAAAATTTTTTACCATGTGACAGTTGACGTGTATTAAAACTTATTGACTAGCAATTGGGTTTTTCCCTTTTTACCCATCCACATGTCCAAAAATAATTGGATTAAGGATTGGAAAAAAAAGTAAAATAAATTAATTGCTTTAAATTAAGTCATGATAACCATCGTTTTTAACATGAACTAGACTTTTAACAGAAAAAGCAATTGAGTTTAAGAAAAAAACCCAAACATCATTGGTTAGGGATTATCAGAGTGAGAAGACGTTTGAGAAGACCTTTTAATGCAATTCCTTTTTATGATCATAGCACCTTCAGGATGAATATCTGCTTCAAGCCTAGGAGACTCATCTTCAATTTATATCTATTTCTCAATGTAATGAATTTTAGAACGAGTATTAAATTTTATCCTTATAACAATGTGTTAGGGATTATAAGGAGTGCTTCGCTCAAAATCTAGAGGTTCAACTTTAATTTTGAAAGAATATTTCTCTTCAATATATGGGACATGCTAATCATCAATACCAAGCTTCGAATTCTCATTCTTAGCATTACATGAAGGAGTTTCCAACTATAAAGCAACACTATGATCAACTATGTGAAAAGGATGGATTGATCAGGAAGGCCTTTCTTTAAAAATTGATCTTCTTACTTTCAATCCTTGGTGACTTCTTTCTCAGTATCAGTGGCATCGTCAAACAAGCTTGGATTGTTCATCATTATGATATCGAATGTTCTTTATTTCTTCTTTTGGAAGAAGAGTTTTGATAAATTTATTTACAGAGGTGGGAGATCATGAAGAGAGGTGTTGCGAATTTGAAAGGAGTAAAAAGAACAATTTCACTTGGAGAAAGATTGTTGTTTTTCTTTAATTGGTCGGTTCAGGGGAGAAGGAGTCCCCCCGATGACCGAGCCAATCAGAACAACCAACGGTTGCTATTATAATAGTCAGTTACAATAACCGACAATTGCGATCGGTTGCCTAGTTGCAACCAACAACTACATGGTCCTAATTGCAGCTACACAAAAAACATGCGGAGGAGAAAGGAAGTTTGCTTGCCTTTCTTAAAGTACACTATACAAGAAAACAAAATCCCACCATAAATGAATATGATTGCACCTACACAAAAAACCTACATAGGAGAAAGGAAACTAACTCTTATTATTATCATTATTCCAATTTCATTTTCTTATTCTTTTTATCTCTTTTCAATTATTGTTTTAATAAATATAATATTATTTAATTAAAATGTATAAATTGGATTTTTTAAAAAAATAAAAAAATTAAATTTATTACTACTAATTTTTTTAAAAATATGTAATAAGTTTTAAAAGTTAATGATAGTCGATGAACATCTCTAATTGTTTAAAAAATCCAAGTTAATAAATACATTAACGAAGATTGATTAACTATAATAAATCAAGTAAGACCTAACAATAAAAATTCAATGGGTAATAACAAGTTACAATATGTTGTTATTATGCATTGAATATTTTATATTAAATAATCTCATTCTAGAATATTTAAATAATCTCATTCTAGAATATTCAATGCAACTGTTACAAGGAGAGGATGAGGAAAAAGTTCTTAATGAAAATATTAAATGTCTATAATAACATGGGTATAATGACAAATTCCACCTATATGAATATCAAACAAGAGTTAAAAAGGTTTACTCTTGTAAATATTTATAAAACCAAGATTAGCACAAGGCCATACAAATACTAAAGCAGTTGACAGAAACTTAAAGCGATTAAATAATGCTATGTGGGTTATATTTTCGATTATGACATAAGGAGTTGTGGTTCAATCTCTGTAATATCAATAACTTTGTAATTTTAAAATTTTTATACTAGTAGAAAGTTTAAATCTTCAAGATACTTTCAATTGTGCTTACTATTATTAAATATTACAAATTAGTGAAGGATTGTTAAATATATAATTTGTAATATTTCAAAGTTTAGTTGGGAGATAATTATTCAAGATGTGGCCGTTCAGATTAAAACACAACTATTTGAATATATAAAAATGTTTTCGACCAACACAATTATTGAAACACAACAGACACATCTATTGAAACATAATAAACTTATTTGTTGAATCATAATAGACACAACTTTTCAATATGTATAAAAAGAATGTATTTCTAAGATTTCGACTTTCAAAATTATTCTGTAATAGGCTTATTGTATCTTGAAGAAAAGTCATTGTCTGTAAATTCTCATAATAGGTAATAACTCTTTAAAAGACAGTGTATTGCAGCACACTTCAAACTATTCTTTTCTGTTTTTTATACTATTTTTCTAACAAAAAGATAATCTTGGATGATTTAAAGAGAACATAAAAATGAGATGAAAAGCCTCCGAAATCACATGATAACACATAAAACAACAATTACTCTTAATTTGTTTGTTGTATCTATGAAACACATAATTTTAAATAATTTAAATACTATTATGATCATCACATTAAAAGAAAGTCGTAAAATATTGAACAATGTCAATATCTCAAAACCTTATCAGTATTAAAAAAATAGAAAAGAAAAATGAAAACTTAAATTACAAAAAAAATGGGACATGTATTATCACGTCTTTTGGTTGAGTTAGAATGTGTGGATGAAGAAATAGAAGCGAAATTAAATGGAAAATTAAAAAGATGTCAAATGATTGTTGTCGGCATATACTTCCAAGTCATGAGCTTGGAAAATGTCATTTCCAAGTTCCGACTAGTGGGCCAAGTGCTATGGCTTCTGTTAAGCTTCCACAAAATTCATTAACTATAATTAAAATTTTTATTTATTATCGTAATTTAAAATTTCTACTGCTACGTGCTGTAATTAAACTTTTAAAAATTTTAATATTATTTTCTAAAGCATTTTTAATTTTCTCTGGACAATTGATTTTTTTTATTTATACATTTTCATGTTAAAATTATTAACAATTTGATAGCTTATTTTGGTTTCCCAATATTCTAAAAGTACAAAAAACAGAGATTAAATATAATAAAAATAAAAAATTTGGGAAATTTTTATTATTTCTAATTCTTATTTCTAAAACAATATTAATCTCCTTTGTGAAATTTTGCAACTCAAGTTTCCATTATTACAACTCACGTTTGCATTTTTGCAACCTATTGTTCGTTTGTTGAAAACCCAAAATCTTTTATTTTTCCCATTTTCAATTTGTTATTGTTATTACTATTATCATTATTCCAATTTCATTTTCTTTTTCTTTTTCTCTCTTTCTAATTATCTTCTCAATCAATATAGTATTAGTTGATTAAAATTTATAAACTGGATTTTTTTTAAATTAACAAATTAAGTTTATTACTATTAAGAATTTCTAAAACTAATTAATGAGTGTTTAAAAGTTAATTGAGGTCAATAACATATATAATTATTAAAAACTTCAGGTTAATAAATTTATTAACTAACATTGTTTAACTATAACAAAAGGATATTAATAATATTTTTTAAACTTTAGACCAATTATCAATTATCAACTTATTTATTGTAAACATTAAAATTATTAATACAATAAATAATATAATAAATAAAGAAAATGGCAAGAGGAAATTTAAATAAAAATTCAGAACTTGCAACTAGAACAATTGAAACTTTGGGTTGTAGCAATCCGAACGCAATTTATTAAAAATAATAAAATATTCTAAATGTTGAATTCATTGATAAATGAGTATTTACCCACATCAAAGAAAAAACAAAGTCTCCACCCTTGACGACGAACCCATCCTGTTCTTGATGTATCTCGCCAGCTATGGTGATCTTTACTCTTGTTGTCAAGACAAGTAAGAATAAAACCGCTGCTTCTCATATTGTTCTTTCTCCCTCTCTTT
>NW_018397275.1:2276185-2276281 GCF_002168275.2 Theobroma umbraticum
ATTTGGTTCCCGAAGCAAATAAAGCACTACGGGATTATGCTGTTCCTCTTGTGCTAGGTTTGCACGAAAGCATTAGGAGACCTTCCATCAATGCGA
>NW_018397275.1:2276291-2279658 GCF_002168275.2 Theobroma umbraticum
AATTAAGCCAGCTTACATTCAGATGATTCACTCTTTAGTCCAGTTTAGTGGATTACCTAACAATTCCCTGTGGGATCGATACTCTGCTTGCTAATATACTATCTATTCGATACGTATACTTGTGTAGTAGAATTTTAACTGACAATACTTAACTAAGATGTAATAAATTTATAATATGAAGCCTCATGGCTTGTTTAGCTATTTAAATACAATTCATAATCACAGTTATAATCATATTCATATGTTTGGTGTGTGGAATTGCTTCATGTAATGATTCTAACTTTCATCATGTGTACTCAAGCATAAATGACATGTTTATCTTTAATTTATGAGGTGGGAAAATCTACATCCACCTTAACATATTTGTAATCATCATATCATCTAGTAAGTGGCATTACATTACATACTAATTCATGCTTGTATTAATAAACCTCACGTGCATACAACATTCACATTTACCATAACATTCATAACTCATACATCTAGTTCATTCATTAGCATTACTAGCTAGAATCAATTTAAAGTAAAACGATTAAAGGGGTTTGTCCCCCTTTGTTAAAAGTTACTATATAATAGAGATATTTACATTAGTATATAGATTCTAAAAGCCTTTGAAATCATTTGGACCTAAACACTTTTGATTTATTGTTGTAAATATAACATTCAAATCTTGGAACGTAACCAATTTGATAAATTATGCTTAGCTTACATGCTATAATGCTTTAAAGAGGTGTATTTGCTCACCTTGACAAGAAACGTATTTCTCTAAACCTCGGTTCACCGAAACTTGTTTGTTCTATGACTCACAATCTCTAATAGCGCCTAGTATAATAAATTCCATTATAAGTTTCCTAGTTTTTTTTTATCAAATCCATTTATTTAAAACAAGTTGAGTAAACTAATATTCTTCAATTTAATTCCAACAAGCTTAAAACTTCGAATTTAAAGCATATATTGTTCAACAACAAGAATCCTTACCTTAGTAGTTTCTTTGGATGGTAAAACCCCAAAAAATCCTTAGCTCAAAAGAAGCTTTGTTCCTGAAATTCGTAAAGAAAGAAAGTTATCATAAACCCATGGATATAAAGCTTGAAAATGGTTAAATCTTACCTTAGATTCAATTTTTGAAAGTTAATCCTTGTTAGAAATGGTCCATGGTTGCTGTGGAAGGGTTTCGAGAGTGAAAAGAAGTGAAAAGAGAATGAGAAAAATGAAAAGAATGAAAAATGGTTCGCGTTAGGTTTTTTATTTTTCGCCTAAGCTCTAGCGATCGACTTTTTAACCCTAAGGTCAAGCACTGGTTTTTATTTTTCCTTATGTGGTTGTAGGGATTGACCTTTTAAATCTCATAGGTCGATCCTTAGATTTCCAGAAGCTTATTCTTGTGTTTTGTTTAGTAGGGATTGATCCTTGTAATTTCAAAAGTTAACTAAAATGTTCTGTCTAACAAAGACCAACCTTTTAAGGCCTGGAGGTCGATCCTTGTAATCACAGAAGGTATGTGAAGTGGTTTTATTTAAGGGATCAACCTTTCCTCCTTCAGAGATTGATCCCCTAAGTAATGTGAGTCTAAAATCCGCTAGGGATCAACCTTACTCCCATATTGATTGACCCTTTCTACCTTAATTTCCAAAAATGAATTCTTTTGGTTTCCCTTTTCTCCCACTCTTTCAACAATCATTCTTCCATAATTAAAACACTATAGGGGCGTTGAGTATTTAATTGGGAATGTGGTTGCTGGTAATGTGATTGCTAGGAAAATAACTTTGTAATATTTGGAATAACATAGGAATGTGACTATTGCAAGGAATGTGATTGCCAGAAAGATTATATTATAGTATTTGATTTGGAAGCACTTTACTAGGAATGTAGTGTAAATTTACAAAATTAACTTTATGTATGAAAATATAAAATTGAATACACTTAAATTCTTTTTAATGTAAATTTTTAACTTTTCAATTTATCCCTTAAAATAATAAATAATAACATGACAAAAATAATATTAAAATATGTGAAATTACTACATATTTACTTTTAATAAATTAGTTAATTTAAATTATTTTATAAATAAATTAGTTAATTAATTTAAAATAATTAATCAATTAATATTAATCACACATTTATATAACCAATTATCATTTCTAATTAATTCATATGCTCTTTATTTTAAAATTTATATATAATTTATCAATTATATATTTAATTATTTATTTTTCAATAGATAAAAGAAATTTTTTGGCACATAGAACTCTAGTTTCCTTTTCCTTTTCTTCTTTTTCTTTACTTTTTTCTATTTTTCTCACTTTCCTCCTTCCACCTTTCTTTTCTAGCAAACATTGGCTTAAAGAACCCTTACAAAATTATTGTGCAACTTTCTGTTTCTTGAGCATTTTGTAGCCACCCATAGTCACGCTCAAAAGGTTCAAGAGTGACTTGCATAAATTGCTCTTAATGAAGAGAAAGTGTAGGGATAATTTAGAAAAAAGAGATATTTTAACTTTTTGTCTGTTGAGGGAATGTTACTTTCCCTCTGTGGGCTAAGGAAATGTCATTCCCTTAGCTCATTGCAATGACATTACAAGTATAATGACATTCCTTTCCTTTATTACAAACCAAACACTGCAAAAACATTACACTCATTTAAATTACAAGGAATGTGAAGGACTTCTACAACACCAAATGCCTTCTATATTAGGGAGGAATTTAAAGCATATTGGTGGGAAAATCATTCAACAACACAAATATATTTTGGCTCCTCAAAATACTTGGAAATTACCAAATTTCATTATGTGATAAGTTGGGTTTCCCAGACGTAGTGCTATTAAGATTCCAAATGTGAGTAAAAGCAGGAGTAGGAGTAAGAGTTTATCCAAGTAAAATACATTTGCTACTTTGGGGAATTTTATCAAACATATGGTTACAAACCAAATATCAAAATAAGCCTCACTTTCAACCAAGTGTGCAAGCACCCAAAAACCCAAAATGATGAGCAAATTAGCATGAAGTCTTTAGCTTGATTAAATTTTGTCTAGAAAGTGTTAAGTCAAACTTTGTAGTCTTTTTAATGCAAGAAAGGCAAAATAGGTACAAAATTTATGCCATGCCATTAAGTTAACAAAAACTCAAACAATGGAGCAACGATAAGACTTCTGTCTCATGCCAAATATATTATTTTAGGCTAAGTGTCCATTTTGAATAGTAATAGACTCGAAATGAATTAGAGTGAAACATTAAAAGGGTGGGGGTAATTTACCCAAATTGAGAAGAATTCTTCGTAAAAGCTATAAGGATCAATCCAGAGGGTTTGTTAGCAACATAAACTCAAAGCAATATATACAAAGAGAGGGGGTGAATTGGTATTTAAGAA
>NW_018397275.1:2279758-2280634 GCF_002168275.2 Theobroma umbraticum
AAGGCCACTATATCATTGGTTCTCTCATTCATGCATGTTTGTTGGAAGAAGTAGATGATTGGTATGTTAAAATGCATGATGTGATTCGTGACATGAGCTTGTGGATATCATGTACTTGTGAAGCAGAGAAGTGGAAGTTTTTTGTGCAGGCAGGTTATCAATTGACTAAAGTGCCAGAGGTTGGAAAATGGAGAGGCATACGAAGAATGTCTTTGAGGACACAAGATTGAAAATCTAAAGGAAGCACCTAACTGTCCTGATCTGCAAACTTTGTTTCTAAGTGGTAATAAACCTCTACAGGTGATCGACAATGACTTCTTCCAATTTATGCGTGTCCTTAAAGTTTTGGACTTGTCACAAAATGGAGGTATTACAGAATTTCCAATGGGAATTTCAAAATTGGTATCTCTAGAATGTCTCGACCTATCATGTACTGGCATAAGAGAGCTACCAATTGAATTGAGGGCTTTAAGAAAACTGAAATGTTTGAACTTTGAGCGCACACTCAATCGCATCAAAATCCCAAAAGGGTTGATGCCTGGTTTCTCAAAGCTGGAAATATTGAGAATGTTTCGTTCTTATCCTTTCGATGAGGATGATAAGGAATGCTTGGCAGAGGAAGTGCTTAAACCACTTGAATGTGTTGACCTTGTCCGTAACAAGTGTTTTTGCTCTTGATAGATTTTTGAGTGCTGAAAAGTTACACAACTTCACTGAAGAGATTGACATTGCATTTTTCAAGGACTCAAAGCAATTGAACATTTTATCCTTAACGAATTTGAAAAGTTTAAATACTCTTTGTCTTTGGGAATGTGAAAGTTTGGAAGAAGTGAAGACATTGTGGGAAGGGGAAGGCAGAATAATAAAAGCAGCTAT
>NW_018397275.1:2280950-2281192 GCF_002168275.2 Theobroma umbraticum
AATCAATGAGATAAAATTGCGTCAGGTGGCAGAGCTCGTAAAAACTTTACACCCATTTTCAAATCTCCAAGATCTTCTTTTATTAAATCTACCAGAATTGAAGAGCATTTACTTGGGTGCATTACCCTTCTCATGTATGAAGTCAATTCAAGTTATAGGATGCCCGCAGCTGAGGAGACTTCCACTCAACTCCAACAGTGCAAAAGGAAACAAAATCAGCATTTACGGTGAAGAAAAGTGGT
>NW_018397275.1:2281202-2356389 GCF_002168275.2 Theobroma umbraticum
CCAATGGGAGGATGAATCTACTCAAAATGCCTTTCTTACCAGTTTCATTGCAGAGTCCTAAAGGCATGACTAATGAAATGTGGTGAATCAATGTGATTTGGTAAGTAATTGGAGCTCTGATGGTTTCTAGTGTAGTGTGATTGCTTGCTGCTTTGTCCATATTGACTAACTGTTTGTTATGTTGCCTATTTAGAAGTTCAATCTAAATTTCTGAGTTTGTTTTGTTCTTCCTATGTTTATGGAACATGCCTTACCAATTTTATCTGAGTAAACCTTGTCATAGTTAATGTGATAATATTCCCAGAAAAAGGTCTTTATGTTTTTCTGCACTTATTCTTGACTTTTGACTCAGTCATTTCTAATTTTTATTATAATAAAAGTGATACAAATTGTTTTCATTGGGAATACTCTGTGGAACTGTTTTGGGGTATGTTGTTGTCCAATGCTCCATTGTTTCTGTGGAAATTTGGTAATCATGACTCAATTTATCATGAAGCTTAATTGGTTTAAGATCTGATTTTATTATTGGAAAATATTGTAGATGTGAAGCAAGACAATTGTTAGGGTTGCTGTCCTCAATCAAGCTTGTTCTGGTTACTTTAAAGTTCGTGCGTGTGCACCATCGAATATAGATGCTAAACCAGGAAATAAGTCTAGTTAGTGTGGTATAGACTGGAATTTCTTGTTCCTGAATTGGATTGCTCGTAACAGTGTTGCTTTTCTGCACTTTAGCCCTTGGGATGGTTTGTTTGTAAAACAGATGATTGATTCTCTTTGTCATAGTTCAAGAACTTGTAAGATATCTATCTATGTTGTGCAAGGCATACATACAAAATATTTAAGTGAAACACACACACTTTGCAAGAACTTAAAACTGAAATGTTACATGTTAAAACATGTTTCAAGTCTTGAATACATCATAAAATCTGCATTCCATGTCTGGAGAAATAACAAATTATTGGCCGCATGCTTGCTTCAAAGTGCAATAAGCAGAAAATAGAGTCAATGTGTTCTTATCCAGCCAACATTGTTTATCTGTGATGATGCACATTCTCATCCAAACTCAAAACTTATTTATCAATTAAAGGGGAATCACCAATTCACAAGCTCAAGTCAAGATGCCTCTTCCAACTTATGCATAGGCTCTGTCTAACAAGCAGACCCAGATACTTAAATTCAAATACATCAGTTGGTTTACTTAATTGTCAAGCTCAATGGGTATTTATTATCATGCTTCAGAACCTAGTTGCCCATTCATTAGTCAACTTTCATGTTTGGGTTTGATAGAGTATACTACATATCCTAAGTGATTGGTAAAACATATAAGCATTTCTTACAGGCAGTTACTCACTCCCAACTCCTTTTTGTGATTAAAGTAAACTCAAAACTTGGTTACGCTTGCTCCTCTTAATGAGGAAATGTTAGGTAAATGAGAGTTGAACTCATAAGGTGCTTCAAAGACAAATTTTGGGTGGCATGTTGTATAAGGTGCTTCAAAAATCATAACAATGAAGTCTTTAATTTATCATCTCAATCCCTTGTTCTTTTTTGAATGTTCACACCATCATTGAGAGAACAACTTATACTTTACCAATCACTTATGATAAATTTTAATTTATCATCCCAATTATAACTTGAACTTTTGAAAAAAGAATTATCAATATTGAAGATCTCAATAGCAATTGAGAGAACAGGTTACAGAGGTTAAAAACAGAGACCTTGGAACGTGGTGCAATATGATTTATAATCAAATAAAATGACATTATTCGAAAACAGCATATTTTTCCTAAATTTATGCCCTAAGATTATTTCTCAGGGACAAAATTTAAAGAATGAGATCACCTCATTCTGCACTTTGAATGGTCAAAAAAGAATAACTTGAAGGGAAAACAATTGAAACTGCTTGTTTGGCTATGACCCAACTACCCACCAAAGTGATAATATAGATTAACATAAGATATTTTGCTTAGTCACATTAATCAACTTTATAGAAGATTAATCTGACTCAATTTTATTTTATATGTCTTGTTTCAGTTTTTGTCAATGTGAAATCTGAGACCCATTTTCCATGTTCCGGCTCTGTTTTCCACTGGAAAAGTTGCTGGAAGCAGTGACCACATCAATACTTTGTTCAGAAAATATTAAATAATGGTTCTGCTTTTGATGCTATGCCAAATAAAAGTCAAACATTCTAGATTGCTGGTTAGCATTTTCAACTTCAAAGCTTTCAGTTTGCAACCTTGCTCATCTTCTTTCCAACCGAAGCTGATTTGATAACTCTGTTTCTTCCACCCCTCGACCATTTCTTGTATACTATGGGAGGCTTGTGCTCTGTCTCGATTTCGATTGAGAATACCATCTCCTTTTGTTGCAATCACGCAGCAAAGCATGCGAGTTATGCTTGCAGACTGGGGAAACATTTAGATGTTCTGGAAACCAAAACGGAAGAATTAAAAGCATTAAGAAATGATGTGAAGAGGAGAGTTGAGATTGCTGAAAGGCAACATATGAAGCGCCTTGACCAAGTTGAATGGTGACTGTCAAGGGTTGAAGCATTGGAAGGAGAAGTTGAAGATTTGATGAAGGAAAGTGTTAATGAAAAGAAATGTCCTGGACGTTGCTGCCCCAAAAATTGCTGGTCCGGTTACAAGCTAGGAAAAAAGGCTGCTGAGATGTTAAAAAAGGTGAGAAGACACAGGAAGAAAGGACAACTTGAAAGGGTGGCTGAAACACTACCTCCAGCACCAGGGGATTTAAAGCCTTGCGAACCTACTGTGGGTATGGAGTCCATGATTTCAACTGTTTGGAATTGCCTCAGTGAAGAGCAAGCAGTAATCATTGGCTTATATGGAATGGAAGGCATCGGCAAGACTACTTTGTTGACTCAAATCAACAACATGCTCCTCAGCCTTCCCAGCAATTTTGATTTTGTGATCTGGGCAGTAGCTTCTAAAGACCTTAAACTTGAAAAGATTCAAGATGAGATTGGAGAAAAGATAGGGTATTCTGACAATATGTGGAGAAATAAACATATTGGGCAAAAAGCTATAGACATATACAGAGTCTTGAGTAATAGGAAATTTGTTTTGCTATTAGATGATTTATGGGACCGGGTTGATCTAACAACGATTGGAGTTCCTGTACCAAACCAACAAAATAACTCCGAGGTAATCTTCACTACACGTTCCAAAGAGGTGTGTGGTCTGATGGAAGCCCATAAAAGGTTCAGAGTAGAGTGCCTGCCACCACCTTTTGCTTGGCATCTGTTTCAAAAGAAAGTTGGAAATGACACTCTCAACCTGCATCCAGATATTCCTAAGCTCGCAGAAATTGTGGCCAAAGAGTGTGCTGGTTTGCCATTAGCACTTATTACAGTTGGTCGAGCCATGGCCTGCGAAAAGACACCAAAAGAATGGATTCGTGCAATTGAGGTTTTAAGAAAATGTGCCTCAGAATTTTCAGGTATGGGGGATAAGGTCTTTCCTCTTTTGAAGTTTAGTTTTGATCATTTGCCTAATGAGAAAGTAAGATGTTGCTTCTTGTATTGTACCTTATTTCCAGAAGACTTTGTCATTTCCAAAACTGATTTGATAGATTATTGGATTTGTGAGGAACTTTTGGATGAAAGTAATGACAGAAATAGAGCTCAAAACCAAGGCTATGACATTATTGGGACACTTGTATATGCGTGTTTATTGGAAGAAGAAGGTGATTATGTGAAAATGCATGATGTGATTCGTGATATGTCTCTGTGGATAGCCAATGTTTCTCAACGAAAACACATTAAATGCTATAACTAATGACTTCTTCCAATCTATGCCTAATCTAAGAGTGTTGGACTTGTCCAGTAACAGTGGGATAACTGAACTGCCCCAAGGAATTTCAAAACTGGTTTCCCTAAAATATCTCAATCTATCCAAGACAAGCATACGACAGCTGCCAAATGAGCTCAAGTCCCTGGAAAAGCTGGAATATTTGAACTTGGAGCATACATATGCACTAAATACAATTCCATGCCAACTGATATCTAGCTTTCCATTCTTACAAGTGTTGAGAATGTTTGGTTGCGGTTTTTCTGATCTAGTTGTGCACGGTAATCTACAGTCGGGGGGAAATGAGTGCTTGGTACAGGAATTGCAGTGTCTGAAAAAATTGAGCATGTTGAGTCTCACGGTGAAGAGCGCTTTTGCACTTGAAGGATTTTTAAGCTCCCACAAGTTCAAGAGCTGCGCTCGAGACCTATGCCTTGAGTTTTTAAGTGATTCAAATGTTCTAAATATTTCATGTTTAGAAGATATGAAGCAACTCAATATGCTAGAAATCTCTGATTGTAACAGTTTAGAAGAGCTGAAGCATGATTGGTTGCAGGAACCAAGAAAGATACTCACATCTATTGATTTCCACAGCTCAATGATCCTCAAGGACAGATGCTTCAACAACCTTCAAAGAGTAAGTGTAGATAACTGTACACGATTGGGGGATTTGACATGGCTCATGCTTGCCCCAAACCTTGCTAGTCTTTGCATATCAAGATGCTCCCAAATCAAAGAAATAATCAGCACAGCAAAATGCGGCAGATTTGCAGAAGTACCAGGAAGTATTAAGCCATTTGAAAAACTTGAAGTTCTCCACTTGTCTTACCTACCAGAACTAAAATGCATCTACCAGGATCCCCTTCCATTTCTAAGTCTCAAGGAAATCTCCATATTTGGGTGTCCAAGGCTTAAGAAGCTTCCGGTCAATGTAAAGAATGCTGAAGGACATGGCATTGCCATTCATGGATGGGAATTCTGGTGGAAAGAATTAGAATGGGAGGATGAGACAACTAAAAATGCTTTTGTTCCCTGTTTCAAATCTATGCCCCTCAATATCTCACCACAGTAACTTACAATGAAGCAAAGAAATGCAGTATCAGAACATCATCAAATTGCAGATGAATGATTCTCTTTGTCATAGTTCGCTTTTTCATGATACTGAAAACTCTGGTTTTCTTTGTTGAATCATACTCCTTTTCCTTCTTTTTGGTGAGAGAATCATACACTTTGATGAACTCAGAAAATTTCAATTTGAGCTGTCATACACCATAAACTTGGGGACATCTCTGCTTTGTAACTTTCTTTCGCATCAGGTCACACAGGGCTTGGAACTAGAATTTTAATCTTTCCAAATCCAATAGTTTACAGTGAGCATTAATCCAAGAAATTAAGCAAGAAATTTTCAAGTTTACAATGAGAATTCGCTATCTACCTACGAATTTCCCATATGCTTAGTGAAGGAATGAATTTCATTTTCCTGTATGCATTATTTCTGCTACTGCACTTGAAAATGTCAATATCAGGATTTTACCATGATTGTAAGACGTAGATCAGGTCAGATTTACAATTCAACCTCATTAATACTTTAAATTTATAATGATTGTTCCAATCTCTTATGGTGTGCTTCAGAATTCTGACCTACACATCCTCCTTGTTCAAGTTACTAATTGAGATTCCAAGTGCACATTGTTCCTTCATCTTTCCTCTACATATCGGAAAGAACAAATATATAGATAACTTGCAGTCTCTTTTCCTATCAGTAGACAAAGGAGTTAAAATATGCATTTTATCAAAGTCTAATCCAATCTTTAACTTTCTTGAACCAATACCTATCCATGTTGTGCTAGGCATACAAAGGATTAAAGTGAAACACACACATACCTTACAATAACATAAAACCAAAATGTGACATGTTAAAACATGCTTACAGTCATAAATACATCATAATATCTGCATTCCACATCAGGAGAAATAACAAATTATTGTCCACGTGCTTGTTTCAAAGTGAAATAACCAAAACATAGTCAATGTGTTCTTATCCAGCCAACACTTTCTATCTGTGATGTTGCACAATCTCCATTAATTTCATTCAAAAAATTATGAACTAATACCATCACATTCTCATTGAAGTTCAATTCATTTATCAATTAAAGGGAAATCACCAATTCGCATGCTCAAGTCAAGATGCCTCTTCCAGCTTATGCATAGGCTCTGTCTAAAAGAGTCAACCAACCAGCCCAGATACTGAAATTCAAATACATCAGTTGGTTACTTAATTGTCAAGCTTGATAGGTATTTATTATCATGTTTCAAAACCTACTTGCCAATTCTTTGGCTAACTTTCAGGTCTGGGTTTGATATAGTTAGTACATATCTTAAGTGATTGGTAAAAGGTATAAGCATTCCTATAGGCAGTTATTCACTCCTAACTCATTTTTGTGATTAATGTAAGCTCAGAACTTGTGAAATGCTTGCTGCTATAAACAAGAAGATTTTAGATAAATGAGAGTTGAACTCACAAGGTGCTTCAAAGACAAATTTTGGGTGGCATGTTGTATAATGAACTCATCATATCCAACTAATATACCACATAAAAATTTTAGAACAATTGACTAAGCAGTCTGATTTATTCAACATGCTAAATGACCCAAGGCTTCCCCTTCATATTTTACTACACCAAAGAGGTACTTCTTCTCATTAATAAATTTCTTCGTAGTTTCTGTTCTTATATCCTTTCTTAATAGACACAAATAATACAGAACAATACGGGGATCATTTTCAGTACTTATTCCCCAAGAATGATAAGAAAGCCTGTAATCAAAAGGGAAAAAAATCCACAATAAGAATGCATAAAACTACTTATTTAGCACCCTTTACGTACCTTCCTCCACAGCTTGCTGTGCCCACTTGATAGTTGACCTGGCCAATGCATCCATTGGGTCAATACATTTCTTAAGAAGAGGATCATCCCGAGGCAAAAGATCACGCATATCATCAGACGCAAGGATAACAGCGTTAACCGCCCTCACCAGGAGAACCTGGAGTGCAATTCTCAGCAGATTCTGTGCCCCTTCCATGTCTTTTCTATTTAAGGCATCAATTGCAGGGATTACAGTGTGTTCCATGGTTGCCTTATCTGGCAGCACAACCTCAAAACCCTACATTAATATATTGAAGTAATAAATAAGTGCTCAAATTTGCAAATAACTAGCATAATTGTGCTGAAACTAGTATCATATAGGTTTAATATTTTTCAGTTACAAAAATCATATGGAATTTAAAGCTCCAAAACAAGTAATTCCGAATTTAAGACAAAAAAAAATAAAGGAAAAAAGGCAGAGAAAGAGACATTTCAACAAGGTCATAACCTTAAGGTCCATAACATCGGTGCCATCAAATTTGGGGAACTTTATCCACAAATCTTCCAACATATGTACAGCAACATTGCCAAGTGAAATGAGGCTATAAAGATAAATTGCATTTCAGTCATAACAATGAAATCTTTAATTTATCATCTCAATCCCTTTTTCATTTTTGAATTTTCACACCAACATAATGAGCTTCTAAGTAAGAACTTAAACTTATGACCAAATTATCAATATTGAAGATCTCGATGGCAATTGAGAGAACAAGCAACAGAGGTGAAAAACAGAGACATTGGACCTTTTTGCAATATAATTTATAATCAGATAGAATTAGCTCATATCATGCCAAACATATATTCCAAACAAGCTAAGAGGTAACCCCCCTCAGTCAAAGACAGCCCATGAACGTCAACAAAAGACAAAGCTAGTGTTGTTCTACTGTACCTGCCTTTCTTCAAAATTCAAAACTTTTAGTTAGTACATGTATTACCTAAATATTTAGGCCTCGTTTGGTTGATAAATTTTACTTTCTGTGTTTTGTTATTTGTCTGTGTTTTCTATTTATTTTTTATTTTTACTTTTTCCTTTTGCAACACACACACACAAAGGCAAAGGGAACCATATTTAGTACCTTCAAAAGCATTTGCAGCACATGAAGGTCGACCATGAAGGCTACTGTTGCCTGACTAAAATACCTTCTTTTGCTTGTAAATGGCCATGATCAATTTAATAGTTTATTACTTAGAACACAAACTCTCCTAGGATACAGTCATTTTTCCCAAAAAGGGCAAGAACATAAATTGAAACAACATTTTTCTACACTAAGATTATTTCTCAGGGCATAACAATTCAGAATAGCAATAGAAAAAATTTAAAGAATGAGATTACCTCATTCTGCAGTTTCTCTTGGTAAAACCCTGCTTTTAAAGTTGCATCTGTGGCAAGTACCCCAATTCGCAAAGGGCTCCCAGCTTCCAGTGGTTTCAACTTGGCTTCCTTAAGCTCCCTGGCAACACACTCACCCATATGAAGGGAAGGAACAGAACATCCCTTAAACACTTCATCGTGCCATGAGTGTGAAATATGACAAGGCACCACAATGCAGTGAGCTCCTGACTTCTCAAGGAAGACCCTTTTACTCCATAGATTTTCAACAATCCGGGTATGATCGAATTGTGAATGTTCATTTCTAGGGCAGAGAGAAGCAGAATTCCTCTCCATCGATAAAAGCTCCCTATTCAACACTGGATCAGAGCAAAGAACAAAAGGCATGCAATTCTTTTCATTCTCTTTACTCCAATGCACTAGTTTTCTCACGAAATTGAGACTGGAATCAACAGATACCCCTCCAATTATTCCCACGGCATTTGGATGACTAAGCAAGGTCCCTGCAGAGCTAATTAAAGAAGCTGTACCTGAACTAGAACTTTTCTTAGATTCAGGAAATTTCCCACTTTCATCAGTGTGTAAGATCACTGAGGATGGGGACATAGCTAGAGCCGGATCCAACCTTCTCTTACAAAAATTTCTCTGCGTAGTTACACAACTCCACATGTAAGATGGGGAATTCAGTGACATTTGCAAGCTTCCACCCAACATCTCAACATAAAAGGTATCAAATGAAACCCAAAATACAAGTATAAGATTCTAAATTCCAGTGGGAAAATATGAGGTTCTGGCAACTGAAATCCACCTCTGGAACTAATGAATTAGCAAAAAATTCATAGTTCACCTGAGAAGGCCAAAAATAGAAACCATCTCAACATTCTGATATCAACCAACAAAATTCCAACTTTCAGAAACTGCTAATTAAATAAGTACTCAAAAGACCATGTATAGTATCTTCTACTCGATTTCTACCTTCTACAACCAAAACCACTTACAGAACTAGCCAAAAGGCCAAACTTGATCAACCTTCAACCTTCAACCTTCAAAAACCAAAGTTTTATCATAAACCCTACAAATGAAAGCCTAGCTTTTCCAAATTTTAGCTCGCAAAAGATAAAACTGTTCTAACAAAGCAAACCAATTCCAAACGACAAAACCACTCTAACAAACCAATTAGGTTCACCTTAGCAAAACCCAACTTCCAAACCCAGGAGGGCTTCCCTCTCCAAGCCTCCGGACTTCAAAAGAAGAAACCAAACAAAAAGAAGCAAAAATCAACAAAGGCAAAGTGAAAGGCGCAAAAGTTCCAAGCTCCGAGGACTTCCTTGATATGCACCAGTGTTTTAGGGATGGACCAGCGGCTACTGCAAGTGGGAATCCTTGTGCTTTGAATAAGCATATGGATCTCTCTATATCATATTTTTCTCACTGTACTGATAACTCTGGTTAAATTTTAAGTGGGAAGAAAACTGAAAAATAAAAATACAACAAAGTGAAACAATTGAACAGAAGTAAGTCTCTGTCTGTGTCTGTCACCTTTTGTTTGTAGCATGTGCAACTTGGGGACCCTCATTCTGCTCCGACAATGTCCTTCTCAGTCTCTGTGCTTTACGGTTTCCATTTAATTTTTTAATACAATTGCTGCTTTAATTTTTCCTTTTCAAATATCATATAGCATTAGTCATTTGGTTAATGTGCCTTCCTTTTTTGATCCATTCTCACCACTGCTTGCTTCTGTTATCTGCCTTGCTTGGTTTTGGGCCTTCACCAACTTTCTCAAACAAAGGCTGAAACATCATTTTCTATTCATTAAGCAACTCTTTCATTATTTTTTCCTGATTTTTAGTCATCAATGAAGCTAGCTCAAGAGGATACATTTCCATTAAGCAAAGCTTCAGAGACTCAAGTTTTTTTTCCTTGGAAGCAATATATTCATTTAATATTTATTCAAATTTCTCCTTCATTGTCTTTGTTATTGACTTCAACTCAACAACATCAAGATTTAGTTTGGGGGATTCGCTGGATTGGGAAGGTTTTGGTTGGCTAAAGACATGAATAAGAAGAACTGAGGTCTCAAGAAATGAAGTGTCCTGTGAATTTGCAGCACAACTGAAGACACGAAGGGAGTTATCGGGGGGTGCAAATTTTGGGCCTTTGCTGGCTATCTAAGGAAGAATTGGAGAAAGGGAGGAGGGACTGGACTAGCTGACTATGAAGAATTTGGTTTTAGAAGGGTTAAATAGTTATTATAAAATATAATATATATTTAATGTTTTAAAAATATAATATAAATTTCAATTCTTCCACTCATTTGGTTAAGAAATCTAGATATCGAAAACTAACTAGTCTTTAATAAACAAACTGGTCGTTTAACAAATTTGGTTGAACTAATAGAATTAAATTCAATTTGGTTAGTTTATTTAGATGGATTCCGCTTTGCTTAACTCTAGATGTAGTTGACAGAAATTGTTTTATAATTAAATACCATTTTCATAATGAATAAGAAAGGTCCAAAGAAAAGTGTAAATTAAGATTGAAATTTGAATTTGATTCTTTTACTTTTTAATTTGGTAGTTTAGTTTCTTTATTCCAATTTTAATAAGTTTAGCTCACGCACTTTTATTAAAAGTCAGTTCAAGAATAATTACTAGCAGTATTAAGATTTTACATTTAATTTGGATAATATGACATTTAGCTAATGACTTGACATGAATTAATCATTTAATTATGCGACACATATTGATTTAAAGAATATCATACTTTATTTTAATTAAATAATAATTAATATTTTTAACATTTTAAGGAAAGGAATTTTAATATTTTTTATTAAAAAATTCAAATTAACATGTTATATTATCAATCAAAATTTATGCAATTGAATTTAACTTCAAAAAAATTTAATTTCATTATCAATTATTCTTGAATTGACTTTTCATAAAAATGTAAGAAGTAAATTCATTCAAACAGAGGTGAAATGACTAAAACCATATAATAAAAATAGTAGAAAGACCAAATTCAGATTTCCACTATCTATTTCATGAAGGTGAAGAGTATTTATTAACTGGATAGCATAATGTTTGAATCTACTACTTGCATTTAAGGTGAATAAAAGTTCCTTATTATTTTTCTAGGACCATGCAAATGAAGAAATTCATATTATGATTGTCAGCCAATATTTTCTAGTTTCTATTTCATTGAGATAGAATTAAATCTTTAGGCAACTATGCTTGGTCAAATAGGATGATGATTAACATTTTTGTCTACTTTTGTAACATATGATTCTAAACCACAAATTCCTTAAAGAAATAGCAACTCGACAAGACTTATTTATTGGTCATCAAAGGCCCCCATTGCCACAATTTGTGAGTCATGGCTAAGGTCGAAGACTCGGGGAGTATTAGACATGACAGCACTAGACCAACTCAAAGTTCCAAGCGGGGACATCTGTTTGCTGAGCAACATGGACAGATTACGCAATTGAGAATTTTTCACCCTGGGGTCCCCTTGTGCTTTGCTAA
Source organism: Theobroma umbraticum (assembly GCF_002168275.2). Taxonomy (NCBI): domain Eukaryota; kingdom Viridiplantae; phylum Streptophyta; class Magnoliopsida; order Malvales; family Malvaceae; genus Theobroma; species Theobroma umbraticum. The sequence goes on from NW_018397275.1 coordinate 2,292,789, forward strand.
GGAAAATGGATCCTGGCCATGTGCCACGTAGCAAGAGAAAGTAATTGATAAGGCTGCAGAGCTCAAGCCGAGGAAATGTTTTCAAGCCCTTACCATGAAAGACTTGGGTTTAACCTGTAAAACCAACAGCTGATTAACCACATCTGCAATTGCCTGTGCCAAGTCCCTTTTATCGAATAAATGCGTAGGATATCTAACCAAGCACGGTCCATTTACAACTTTGTCCACATTACCCAACTTGTAAAGTAGTAATATTCACGTGTATATATAAAGTGTACACTTTACTGAGCAACTTCTATTAAAATAATGATGTGATTGAATAGTATCACAGTTCACATTTACCTGTAAAAGTTATTTGTTTTGATTTATCGAGCCTTATAGTTTTACTCCATAAAAAGCAACTTACATGTTAAAAATTATGTGAACATTTGGATACCATATTATATTTTAATACACATTTGAAGTGAGATTTAGAATTCTCTTTTAAAACCGTGACACATGGCAGAGACATATATCATAAGTTGGGGTCCAATAGCGAGTTAGTGACTTGCAACAAGAAGCCTAGGTGCCCAACTTTGTACAATCTAATCCAAAAATTAGCTATCTGCTGTGGAGCTTGCTTATGTAAGGTTTAATTTATCATTGAAGCAAAATCATAGTAGTGAGATTGCAATACTGTGTAAAATTACAATTGGTGTAATTGGTTTTTAGAAAGACATCGATGACATTGTGGGAGAGAGAGAAAACAACCATACATTTCTATTTAAGTTACAAGCTATTTGAATCTACTCCAGTAAACTGTACAGAGGTAATCCAACTCCCTAGTCCCTATAGAATCTCAAAGTTGCCCTAAAATTACATCTCAATAAGTTTAAAATGATTTGTCAATAATCTCTATTCCATGAAAGTTCTGTTGTATCTTTCCTTCCCAAGATCCCAAGGTGGGCCTATATGTTAGGTACTCAAAAATGTTACCACCAAAGTATGCATGCTGGATCTGCCTTCACAGAATTTTGACTCGCCTTGCTTTGCAACTATGGATTAATTTTCTCACATCCCTTCTAACTGACAAAAAGGCACAAACCATAGCAACAATCATTGTTGGGTACATATGAATAGCTTTTGTGGGAACCATAATGATTTCTCTGAGAAGGCCCCATATTATAAGCATCGTCCCAAAAAGGCTCATTCTTCCGTGCCTTAAGAGACTTATAAATGCTCCTACAACAGCCAAGTAGCTCCCTGCAAGAATCTGGTGCAATGCAAAAATTGGAATATGAGATCATTGGCTTAAAATTGAAGAACATTGAATAACCAAAACTTCCACATGTAATTAGACATTGATCAATGATCAAGCAACATATGAGTCCTTTGCCAGTAAAATTTTGATTTAAACCAACCTCTAGGCGCTGAAGATCAGATGCTGCAGGAGGCTTCCTCACATTGGTGAGGTTATATAACTTTAACAATTTGCCATAGCTTGGAAAAGACCTGTTTTTGATGATAGCATTGGCAATAGCCCCTGGATACAGAAGAACCTTAACTACACATGTAGGGAAGAGCTCACTGGCAATCAACTGAGAGGATGTTACCTCAATAGGCGTTTTGCATATTCCAAATCTACATGGTACCCTGTAGAGTTGAGAAAACAACATGTTAAGAAGGTTATTACTAAATGTGTAGATGATATTGACAAATATTTTTGAGTTCTTTCTGCGCTTTAATGGCATTTTGACAAATTTCCAAACACATTTTATCAGCAGCGGAAGAGTTTTGAAAGGATTTCAGATTCTAAATGAGAACAACACCTGCATTAATCCTGGATCTGTATGCAGGCTCCTACGCTATTTACAGAAGAAAAAGATATAGCTTGACTAGAAATCAATTCTATAACATGTCATGGAGTAGATTCCTGGTGCGTTTCTCTTGTTTGTCAGATGTGGCAATATAATTTTTAAGCACCAAAGAAAAAACAAAAACTAATAGGAGTTATGTGGCTGGTTGCAATGCAAGAAAAATACCACAAATATGAACAAACAAAAGAAATCCAAAAAGAGAAAAGGAAGTTAAGAAGTCAGAGTTGTAGCATAATGCTATGCAAATTGCACTAGACTTTCCAGATTTTGGTTAAATAAAAAATGTGGTGGCCAGGAGAAGAGAGAAAAGCAATGGATAGCATGGAATATTCTATTTCTGTGAAATTAAAAGAAAAAGAAAAAAGGAATCCCAGAGGCATGTGATGCTTATACATTTTTAATTTTCGTCTCTTGTTGCTGGGTATAAACTACCAATCCATCATTGTCAATAAAATTAAAAATTAAAAAAAAATTGGGATGGGAGGAGAAATGGGGTTACCTGAAAAGAGGGATTTGAAAGATGATAAGAAGGAAATACATAAAAGAAGCAATGCAGGATATGAAGCTTGCCCATTTCCTTGAAGAAGCCATTGGAGAAGGAACCCACGATATGGAAGGGAAAAAAAATTGCAGCGAGGAAATAGGAGAGAGAGAAAATAGAGGGAAGTTATTGTGGTAAAACTTGTTGGGAAGGGATGGAAATCACGGGGTCATATTGTTCACACGTCTGCGTTTGAATTTTGCTACCTTATTACATGTATTCCCTCTCTCTCCACGAGTTTGAATTCCTACCTTCAAATAAAATAAATGAATCCTCGATTCTCGACACCTCCCTAATTGGGTTTCTTAATTGCCCTTTTTCCGGAATAAAAAGACATGGGGAAACAGACAAACCGTCCTGTGTTCCATGTGAAGCTTGAGTTCCGATACTTTGTAATATCTATCGATTTGTTGCATGCCATTTTCTTTGTATGCAATATTAGTTTAGAATGGAAAATTGTTTCTTGATTTATAGTAGTAAATACTGTCCTTACGTTAAATATGATATAAACAATTGGTGTTATTTCCGAACATATATATTCAAGCATCAAGCTGATCCATTTATTATGGTGATTGTAGACTCCAGCGCAGTAATGGGGGAGGGTGGCAACCTTGATTGAAAGTAGGCAACATCCGTAGAGAAATTTATTACATATGTTGTTGCATTTGCCCCGTCAATGATGTTCTTAAAGTCCGGTTAACTGGTGTCCACGGTGAAAGAGTCTACATAGTACGAGACAAGCTAAATATGTTTAAACCTTGCTTGCAGGGGCTGAGGGTAATATATTTACGAGGGAGTGTATTTTTCTAAAATTTTTAAAATTTTTTATATGTTTTTTATTATATACTTACTGCCTTGTCAAAAGTATCTTCTAACTTTTGATAAATCAATTAGTTAAATGATAGTATTCAAGTATCCGAGTATTTGGCTCATTGATTGGTGCATTATTACACTACTTAAAAAGCATGATTCGAATCCCGCCCTCATCCAATTATAAAAAAATTAATAATAGTACTCAAAGTTAGGCACTATTTTTCATCCTTTCAAATTAAGGGGCTTAAGACTTAAAAGCTTATCATATAATTTTTATTGGACTTTAATCATCCTTCTTCTTAATTCTCATTTAAGGAATCAAATAGTATACAGTTGAATATATTATCTTTAACTTGATGGATACAACATATAATATAATCCTGAATGATCATATATAATTGTGTTTCAATAGTTATTTTATATTATACTTGTCGCAAAAAAAAAAATAATAGTACTCAAAGCTAGGCACTATTTTCCATCCTTTCAAATTAAGGAGCTTAAGACTTAAAAGCTTATCATATAATTTTTATTGGACTTTAATCATCCTTCTTCTTAATTCTCATTTAAAGAATCAAATAGTATATAGTTGAATATATTATCTTTAACTTAATGGATACAACATATGATCTTATCCTGAATGATCATATATAATTGTGTTTCAATAGTTATTTTATCTTATACTTGTTGTGTAACATATTTTAATATTAGTGAACATGATATATAATTTGTCAAAAGACAACTGTCTATTGCTACATGATATATAATTTATAAGAGTATCCCTTTCTCAATGTTACATGATATTTGTTTATATGGAATCCTCTTCGTCTTTAGCCTTTAATAAAAATTGATCAACTTCACTCCTGCACATGTTAACTTGACTATCATTGATGAAAAATGTACATATTAGTAGATTTGTCAAAATGGGCCTAACCCATTAAGTCAACTTATTTTTTATTAAATATAAGGTAGGTTGGATTTGAAAATTTAAACCCATATTAGAATCGAGCCTAAATAAGTCAGCCCATCAGATCAATGAGGTGGGGTGGGTTAAGGCGGGCTAACCCTGTGGGTCAAAAAAATTAATAATTTAATTAATTTAATAATTTATACATTTAATTATGTAAAATTAATAATTTAGTTACCAATGATATTGCATATTTTATATATTTCAATGTCTTTAATTTTTACTTATCAAATTAATAATTTATTTTAGATTAAAACTTATTATTTCTTTTTCTTTTATGGTAATGAATATTAAATAATAAATTGATAATAATTTAAAGCTTGAGACATCATTGTTGTCTAAACAAGAATTAAATGTTTTGCTTGAGGATGAGAATTGAGGAGCATATAAATGAGTCTTGAAGTTTTTATTATTTGGTTATATATGTATGTTTATGAGATTAGAGTTTATGTTAAATATTTAACTTTATTTATGTAATTTATTTATATTTGATGTAATTTTTTTAGTTTATAACATGTTTTTATTATTCAATTTATAGATTAAATCATACAACAATTTTATTAATAAAAAATTTATTAGATAGAATTATAAAAATAATTTTTTTTGAAAAAATATAAATAGGTTACCTAACTTGACCCATAGGTTAGCAAGGGGTGAGCTAAGCTGAAATTTTGATGACTCATGTAAAAAATAAACTAATCCAGCCCAACTCAAATTTTTTCAACCTACAAGGGTTTGGGCTGGACTGAGCCAAGTCAATCCATATTAACAGCTCTACATATTTATGCATATGTTTCAAGATAATGTGATAGTTATATTGAATTTAAGTTATTTGTGAGAGAAATTGTTTGGTTTGCGTACATTTGAATTTGAATTTTAATTTGATGGAGTTGTGATGGTATAGATAAAGTGTCCGAATCCCCCCATTTGATAGGATTTGAATGCTTCTAGTTTGAATTCTCCTTTATGTCCTTGCAAAATGGTGGAGCTACACTAATCCTACTTCGTAATAGCAGAAACCTTTGCCTGGGGAGGGGTTTGGTGAGTCCATCAGCAAATTGGTCAAATGTGGGGATGTATGCTTCGTTGAGTTTTGCCAAAATTGACATGTTGCCTTCAAAATGATGGTCAAGTGCATAATGTTCCATTCAAAAGTGAAATACCAAAATTTTTTAAACCGTAACTTTTAATTATAATTACACATAAATTTATTAATTTATAAAATAAACATTTTATCTTAAACAATTAAATAGTGTTAAAGTTTAAATTAAAATATTTAAAATGCTTTTTTTTTATTTTTTTAATCAATTAACGGCCAGATCTGGTTCAGATCTAATCAAATTTCTCAAAGAGCACCAGTTTGGTGCTGCCAAGGTCAATGCTTCCCAAGAGGCACTGGATCTGTTCTCCTTCGTGAGCTCCACGTTGGGTGCTCCTCACCCAAGGAGCACCACCTGATCGATGCTCCCCTCCTTGGGTGAGGAGCTCCCGATTAAGTGCTCCCCAGGGAGCACCCGATCAAAGCTCCTTGGGGAGCACCATGTTGGGTACTGCCGATTTGGTGCTCCTTCCTGGGGAGGGAGATCTGACTCCCAGTCCCAGATAAGAAATTTTTTTTTCAAAAGAAAGAAAATTAAAAATAAAAATATATCATTTTTATATTATGATAATTTTAAAAGTTGATGAAAGATAAAATTATTTTTTTAATATTATCAATTAATAAAAATAAACATTCCGTTTTAAAAATATAAACAATATTAACAGAATCTATAAAATAATTAAAATATTTTTTTATTAATTTAAAAAATTATTTTTTTTAAAAAAAATAGAGAACACCGAACTCCCCAAGAAAGGGGAGCATCGTTTTGGTGCTCCCGTTCCTTAGGGAGCACTGATAGATGCTCTCCCTCGGTGCTTTCTTTTTTTTTAATTAATAAAAAATTAATAAAAATTATATAATAATAATTTTTAAAATTAATAAAAAATAAAATTATCATTTTAATATTATCAAGTCATCAAATTAACAAAAACACTAATGATTAACTAACGGTTAGAATTTATGTGTCAAGTAGAAGATATTTTTTTAAGATGTAGTGTCTATTTTGAAAACTAATAGATTTACTTGCAATTTTAATTAAAACTTAGAATGATGTAATTTATCCTTAAATTTAACTTTTCTTAATAAACAAACATAAGTCTTTACTTGATGGGCAAACATAATTTTTAAAAAATAATATTAATTTAACTTATGAAAATTATAATATTTTTCATGAATATTAAATACTTTGTCCATCAAAATTATTTAGAGGAGCTTTTTTTTTTCAAATGTGGAATAATAAAATCCACCAATATTTCAAACTACCAACGTTTACACTTTTACACCATCCTATCAACTTTAAAAAATTAATGACTAAAACACTAAGAAAAACCTTAACTTTTTTTAAATTTCAATATATAAACAAGTATATTCTTATTGCGCCCAATTGAACTCTTTAAGTATTACTTTTGTTTAATCAAATCCTTATTTAGATAAAAACCTTTAAAATTCATTATCATTGTCATACTGTCTATGCGACTATTATCTATGCCATGCTGACGCCTACATGGCATGTACATAGCAAATTAAGAGCTCTATACATGCAAATGTGGAATGCCATGTAAACATCAGTTTAGTATAAATTTTGACATGGACATTGATATGAAAAAGATAATGACCACATAGATGGTGGCGTGGCCTAGGTATATATCAAACTTCAACAGGCTTCCTTTCCATTCAAACTAAGAGATTAATTAAGTAAAAATAATATTTTAAGAGTTCAATTAGATACAAATAAGAAAAATAAAGGCTGGAAATTTTGAGATGGTACAAAGACTTAATTTTTTAATATTTTTAACCTTTTTTAATCCTTTTTAACAAGGTAGTTGATTGAGCTGATAGTCAATTTGATTATTACATTCATACAGTAATAGCAAAAAGGTACAAATTGATATTCTTCTCGTTTCTATTCTATTGTATACTTTGACAATAAATACTATTCATGCTTTCGAATGTTCTCCGGTTAGAGCACATGCAGGGTACGGCTTGGGGGCCTGTAGACAAGAATCAATCCCTTTTTCTTGACAATACGTCAATACCCTTACCCTTACCCTTGCAAGTTGCTGATATATCTTTCTTCAAGGGAAATTTCCTATTTTCTGCTGCTTTCTTCTTTCCAGGAATCACTGGACCACACATCACCTCCCGACGGTGAACAGGACAAATGGTGAGCTTTTATTAAAATTTTACTGCCTTTGTCACCCCAATCTCTCCGACTTGCATGTGACTAAATTTTGTTTATTTGTTAACAAATCATGTAGAGAATTTCAGATCTTAAAAGACATCCTAAATAAAGTAGAAACAAAGACTCTTATAAAATTATATTTAGTCATAATATTTGAAAAAAAATTTTAAATTATTTTAAAAAAATTTTATTCGTTTATTACGTTCAATGAAATTTTTATATTTTTATTTAAGATTAAATATGCTTTATGATTAATGATACATTAATTATCAATAATCAAAATATCACTCATTATTTTATATTCACATCATACTAACTTAAAAAGTAAAAATATTAATTTTTTAATAATTTAAAATTTTTTTAAATATTATACTTTAAATTTTCTACACGGTAAAAGCTCTGAAGTAAAATATTTATATCACATAATACCATAAGTTCGTTAACCTAGTGAGATAATTGCAATTGTAAAGAAAAATGTCATTTGTCTTAAAAATGCTCTAACTATGAGTATGATGCCAACATCCCAAAATTTTCCAATAATAGAAAAATAAGAATACATGTAGCTTTCAGTTAAGTAAGCCACCATTTCATAATGCTTAATTTGTCCAATTGTCTTCCACTATTAAAAGCAAAAAAAGAATAACAGCAATTAATTAGGGAGAAGGCTCCTTCTGATTATGATAAACACGGAGTCAACATCATTACTCCTAAGCTGTCGCAGTGGCGTGTTTGTTTCATCTTGTCTTCAAAGGAGGAACTTAGAGCTCTCTTTTACTCATACAAACATATTTTACCAATTTCTGCTAATGATAATCATGACATAGAGTAAACAAAGCATCATTCCTTCAACGTGGCCAAATTTTAGTAGCTATAAACTCTTTAGCATAATATGATGAGCATCTTAAATAAATAAAATGTGTTAGGGACCAGCCTAGAACCAAAAGTCAAGATTAATTGCTACAAAAGCAAAAGTTCAAAGAGATTGGTGCAAATGGGGAGAGAGATTTTGTCCATTTTTATTCTCTTTCTCTTGCCCTTTGGGCTCTTCCGAGAACCATCCACTCTGTTTTTATATGAATAAAACAGCAGACTCACATGTGGGTCAGATATATAGTCGATGTGGGTCACACATCTCAATACCGTATGGTCCAATCATTCACCCTCCAATAATTGCCTGGTGACTATCCCAACCTACACCAACCGTATATCAACTCCTCTATGCCTTGAACTTGAAAAAAATCTGCCACCATTTTTTTTCTCTGTTCTGTACAAATGTGGAGCACCCTTCCCTTTGATATTCTAGCTAAAGTCTTCTCCTTCCTCTCCCCAGACTCCTTGGCATGTGCCAGGTCGGCTTGCCGGCAATGGCACACGTGCGCCAGGACGTACCCCTCGACACTGCCTCAACACCACCAATCTTGGTTCTTGGCTTTGCCAACTCGCAACCGTGGCCAATGCTGCTATGTCCATAATCCGGTGGTCGACAATTGGCACATGCTCTCACTTGATTTCTTGCCCGACCCGATTCGACCGGTTGCATCTATTGGTACCCTCATCCTTGTGAGGCCAACGAATTGTACAATCCTTCAATTAGCTCTATGTAACCCGTTTACTAGGCAATTTAAGTACCTTCCAATGTTGAACATCACTAGGACCAATCCAGCCGTTGGTGTTGTAATATTAGAGCCAGGCCAACCTGGTCCAAATCCACATTTTAGAGTTTACGTGGCAGGCGGGATGTCCGAAGCATCGCGTGGCGGTGCTACGTATGAGGCCACGCTGGAAATGTATGATTCCATGGATGACGCGTGGCACATCATGGGGTTCATGCCTGTGGAATTTGCAGTAAGACTCACGGTTTGGACACCAAATGAGAGTGTATACTCCGACGGTGTATTGTATTGGATGACTTCAGCCAGGGCTTACAGCGTGATGGGGTTCCACCTCGGTTCCAACACATGGCGAGAATTGAGTGTTCCCATGGCAGACAGGCTGGAATTTGCTGCACTGTTGTGGCGCAATGGGAGGTTGACACTTGTCGGCGGCACTTGTGGAGAGGACGCATGTATATGGGAGCTGAGGAAGGGAGATAGTTGGGGCTTAATTGAGAAAGTGCCTATTGAATTGGGGATAAAGTTTTTGGGTGGGAAGAGGAGTTGGGGTACTACTAAATGTGGGGCAACTGAGGGGGCCATTTGCTTGTATAGAGAATTTGGGTCAGGAATGGTAGTTTGGAGAGAAATTGAGGAAAAGGTTAGATGGGAATGGTTTTGGGTAGAAGGGTGTCATTTCATTAGGGACAAACAAGTGCAAAATTTGCAAATTAAAGGTGTGTTCCTATACCCAAATCTTGCTCCATCCTGCCTTCTAAGTTGATAAATGAGATCAATACGTTTATTAGTTTTGTGTGCTTTTTTTTATTATTATTTTTGAAACTGCAATTTGCTACTTGCAAGTGATGAGTCAGGTATAAGATGAAATAGAACAATGAAAAGAGAAATGAGGAAAAACAAAAAAAAAATCTTCTATATTTTCGCATTACAAGAAATTGGATCAATGCTTTTATTAATTTTGTTTGCATTTTTTTTATTTATTTTGAAAGAAAAAACAAAATGTATACTTTCATATTACAAGAAATGGAAACACCAAAAACAATATTTTCATATTACAACAAATTGCTTTTTTATTATTTTTGAAAGAGAAAACAAAAATTTATATTTCATATTATAAGAAATGGGAAAAAACAAAAAGCAATGGTTAACAATGTCATCAATACTTTTATTAGTTTAGAAGCAATCTTATATATTTTCATATTACAAGCAATGGGATCAATACTTTTATTAGTACAAGAAATGGGATCAACACTTTTATTAGTTTTGTTTTTTTTTTTAAGTTCTGTCTGCTTTTTTTTTTTTCATATTACAAGAAATTTAACAGTGATGTCAATACTTTTAATAGTTTTGAAGCAATCCTATATATTCCACATTACAAGAAATAGGATCAATATTTTTATTAGTTTTGTTCTTTTTTTTTTTGTATTACAAGAAAAGAAATGGGATCAATTCTTTTATTTGTTTTGTTTACTTTTTTTTTCACATTACAATGCTTTCTTTTTCATATTACAAGAAATCTGTTATTACTTTTTAAATTTTTTTTACATATTATAAGAAATCTTTTTTTGAATTATTTATATATTTTCATATTACAAGAAATGGGATGAATACTTTTATTAGTTTTGTTTGCTTTATTTTATTATTTTTGAAAGTGTTAATAAAATTTTTTTATTCAAATCTTTTTTTTTCATATTACAAGAAATCTTTTGGTACTTTTTTTAATTTTTTTATCGAATTTATTTTAAAATTATTTTTGAAAGTGCTAATAAAGGGTTTTTTATTCAAATCTTTTTTTTTTCACATTACTTGAAATCCTTTATTACTTTTTTAAATTTTCTATTCAATTTTTTTAAAATTCAATTTTTTTAAAATTATTTGTGAAATCTTTTCTTTCTCTTTTAGATAGTAAAAAAATCATTTGTGAAATCTTTTCTTTCTTTTTTAAAAAGTATTTATTAACGCTAGAAGAAGGGCTTGAACCTTCGACCTTGTGGTTAACAGCCACACGCTCTAACCAACTGAGCTACTCCAGCTATTTGAAATTTATTATTCTAAAGCTACATAATATACAAAAACTAAAAGAAAAGTTAATTTAGTTATGTATGTTCAAAAATTTTCAATACTTTCATGTTATTAATATAATGCTACACAATTTACATCTTATTATTAATCTTGTGCTATACTATGTACAAAAAATAAAATAAAAGTTAATTTGGTAATATATGTTCTAAAATTTTCCTTTCTTGTAAAAAACATATATGCAATTTGTTATCCTAAAGAAGAAGCTTCAACCTTTGACTTTGTAATGCTACATATGTACACATACTGTACAAAAAAAGAGTTAAGTTAGTTGTATAGGTTCTAAAATTTTCCTCTTAGAAAAAGTTAATTTAGTAGGAAAGGCTTGAACCTTCAATCTTTGGTTAAGGTTCACACGCTCTAAACTAATGGAGCTATTCCCGCTATATTTATAAAATTAATCTTGTTTTACACAATGTACAAACTCTAAAACTATTAAATTTGTAATAAAGAAAAAAATTAACTGTATAATATACCAAATCTAAAACTATATGTTAAATTTCATATAAAGAATTTATATACAATTTGTTATGCTAAAATTTTATTTGTGTACAATTTGGCTTAACCCTTCAACCTTTTGGTTAACAGCCACACGCTCGAAACCAATTGAATTACTACATTTTTATTCATAAAATTAATCTTGTGCTACACAATGTACAAAATCTAAAACTATATATTAAAATCTAAAACAAAAATTGATTATATAATGTGCAAAATCTAAATTTAAAACTATATGTTAAAATCCAAAATAAAAATTAACTATATAATATACAAAATCTAAAATTATATGTTAAATTTCCCGTAAAAAATTTATATACAATTTGTTATTCTAAAATTTTCATTTCTTATAAAGAATTTAATATACAATTTGTTATGTTAAAAGAATAGTTTGAACCTTTACACTTTAACTAACTAAGTCCAACTATATTTATAAAATTAATCTTGTGCTACACAATGTACAAAATTTGTACAAAATTTAAAACTATATATGTTAAAATCTAAAACAAAAATTAGCTATATATTGTACAAAATCTAAAACTATATGTTAAAATCTAAAACAAAAATTAATTATATACAATTGGTTATGTTAGAAAAAAGTCCTAAATCTTCGACCTTATGCTTAATAGTCACACACTCTAACCAACTAAGCTACTCCAGCTATATTTATAAAATTAATTTTGTGCTACATAGCTACTCCAGCTGTTTTTATAAAATTAATCTTGTGTTATATAATATACAAAATTTGTACAATTGGTAAAATTTTCCTATTACGCTAAATTTTTTCTTTCCCATAAAAAACTTATATACAATTTGTTACGCTAGAGGAAGAGGTTGAACCTTCGACTTTATTATTAAAAACTATATGCTTTAATCAACTGAGCTACACTAGTTATTATTAAAAATTATATGCTTTAATCAACTGAGCTACACTAGCTATATTAATAAAAATAATTTTATATTACATAATGTATAAAATTTGTACAAAATCTAAACCTATATATTAAAATTTAAAACAAAAATTAATTATGTAATGCACAAAATTTGTACAAAATCTAAAATTATATGTTAAAATTTAAAACAAAAACTAATTATATGAAATTGGTTGCATTAAAGGAAGGGCTTAAACCTTTGACCTTATCCTTAACGTCACACGCTTGTCGGTAATAGCTACATGCTTTAACCAACTAAGATATTTCAATTATATTTATAAAATTAATCTTATTTTATATAATGTACAAAATTTGTATAAAATATAAAACTTATTAATTTGATAAGATATGTTTTAAAAGTCTTTATTTGTTATACTCTAACCAACTAAGCTACTCAAAATAATGTACAAAATCTTGCCGTTAACAACCACACGCTCTAACTAACTAAGATATTCTAATTATATTTATAAAATTAATCTTGTTCTTTATAATGTACAAAATTTGTATAAAATATAAAACTTATTAATTTGGTAGAATATATTCTAAAATTCAATTATATTTATAAAATTAATCTTGTTCTATATAATGTACAAAATCTGTATAAAATATAGAACTTATTAATTTGATAGAATATGTTCTAAAATTTTTTATTTATTACACTCTAACCAACTAAGTTACTCAAAATAATGTACAAAATCTGTACAAAATCTAAAACTTAACAATTTGATAGAATACACTTGTCGTTAACAACTACACGCTCTAACTAACTAAGATACTCCAATTATATTTATAAAATTAATCTTGTTCCATATAATGTACAAAATTTGTATAAAATATAAAACTTATTAATTTAGTAGAATATATTTTAAAATTCTTTGTTTGTTATGCTGTAACCAGCTAAGCTGCTCAACATAATGTACAAAATCTGAAAAAAAAAATTATAAAAATTAATAATTTGGTCGAATATTTTCTACTCAAAATAATATTTATAAATTAATATTGTTCAATGTACAAAATCTGTATAAAATATAAAACTTATTAATTTGGTAGAATATGTTCTTTATTTTATTTATTAAAGTAGAAGAAAAGCTTGAACCTTTAACCTTGTGGTTAACAAGCATACGCTCTAACCAATTGAGCTACTCCAATTTTTTATGATAAATAATAAAACAATTCTTACATATATTTTTGTTTACATGTAACTAGAATTTCTAAAAATAATACAAAATGAACGGATTTGATAGATCAATGTAATTTTGATTTGAATGTAATATTTATATTGACAATCGTGTTATTTTTTATTTATATTTAAATATTTTTAATTTGACTAAAAAAAGTATATTATATAATTTTTACATTTGAAACTTCAAATGGTATTAGACTTTAATTTCTTGAAGTGGAATAGCATTATTGTATATTATACTTACTTAAAATAGTCATACATTTTTTTAATTTTAAATTATCCAAGGGTTTTGTGTGATGGGTTGGACCAAATTAGAAGAGCTATGATTGTTGAGGTTAGATCCAATGTAAAAGAGTAACCAATTTTTTCACCAACCTTTTTTCTTTATAAAGAGAGAAATTAATTTAGATTTTTTTTAATAAGATATCAAATTTGGAAAAAAAGAGATTTGACTTTAATTTTTGAAAGAATTAAAAAAAATACCTACAATAATATGTATTATTGATTGAATAGGAAAAGAAATTTTCTTTTTTGTTATGATAGTAGTTTTTTTTCTTCTAAATATGTCATATGAGTACACAAACTAAATAAGAGGAGGAAATTAATAGAAAATTTTTCTTGTTGGATTAAGAGAATATAAAGAAAAACAGATAATTTGATATTCAAAAAAGAACCCAACACAAACCTAAAAAACAAAGCACAAACTTATAAATCTTTACAAAACTTAAAAGTTATTATAAAGCTCTTATGAAAAATAATAACTTTTAAAATTAAGTTAAAATTATTTGATAAATTTACTTTTTATAAACTCTTTTTTATAGATAAGTTGTTTGACAAAATAACTTATATAAACTCTAATTTTAGTTAAAATTACCATAAAGGGTATTTAATAAATACATTTTTATTACTCACGAATTTCTTTGTTCAAAATAAAAAAAATTAACTTTATTTTTTATCTATTTAAAATGAATTTTTGAAAATATAAAAAAGATTTTTATATAACACTAAGTTTGTAATTAATAATAAATCATAAAAAAAGATTTTCACAAATAATTTATAAGTAACATATAATTCATAAATAATTTTTATTGAATAATAATAAATAAATAAAATTAAGAGAAAAAATGAATCAAATAAAAAAAATGAGCCATGAAAGAAAGCAATGAGTCAATTACTAGGACCCTTAACCCTAATAATGGAAGAGAACTCAAAAAAAAAGAAGAGAAATTTAAGGTGGTAGTAATAATTCAGGAAAATCACATTTAGCTATTGATGTCCTTACCAATAAAGTTTTCCTCCATGAACAATATTATCTCAACAATCATAATTAACAAATATTATTTCAATTTTCATCTAATTTATCTTAATAACCTTTGACTTATTTAATTAATTATTTCAATTATAATCATCAAATATTATATACACCATAAAAAAGTTAAAATTAAATAAACATCACATAATTATAATATCAAACAATAAACTGAGAAATATCAACTAAAAAAGAGAGTTTTGAAAGAAAAAAATGATAGAAAGTAAAATGAAAAATAAAATAGAAAAAAAATAATACCTGAATGCAGTTTTAAATTTTGGATCTTCTTTTTTTTTAATTTTTGTAAGAACAAAAAAAAACCTTTGAATGATGATTTATTAAAAAGAAGAGAGGAAAAGGAGATCGATAGGGAGAGAGGGAGAGAGTTTTTTTTGAGAAAGAGTCTTCTTAGGAAAAAATAGCTCTCTTAATAATTTGGTTTTTTTTTTAAAAAAAGAGAAGAG
This sequence comes from Theobroma umbraticum, assembly GCF_002168275.2. Classification (NCBI taxonomy): domain Eukaryota; kingdom Viridiplantae; phylum Streptophyta; class Magnoliopsida; order Malvales; family Malvaceae; genus Theobroma; species Theobroma umbraticum. The sequence continues at coordinate 2,308,322 of NW_018397275.1, forward strand.
AAAGTTTTTAATTGGAGTTTTTTTTAAGTTCTTTTTTTTAAAATTTTATTCTTAAAAAAATTTATCTTTTTTTGAAAAGCTTTTAATGAAATCCTATTTGACCTAACTTCTGTTTTTAAGCAGTAGATAAATTAAAAATAAATAAGACCAAACAGGCATGAAATTAAAAAGAAATCATCAATCTTTTTTTTTTGTTTCCTCAAAATTTTGATTTGGGTCGTTTTTCAAATTTTTCTAACAAGAATTAAAAACCAAAACAAAATTGAATTGGCCCGAATTCAGAATTAAGATTTTATAAAAAAGATAGAAAATGTCAACAATATTTTAGACAAAAAAACCAACCCAAGGTTGTTGGGAATTCTGAGGTAGCAAACTGGTTGGCAATAAAGAAAAAAAGAAAAGCCATTTAAACTTAAGAAAGTAAAGAAAAATAATAAAAGGAAAAAAAAATCCATCTCAAATAGAGTTGGAATCAAAGCAAATCACCGTCAGTTTAGGCCAAATAAAATGAATAAAGAGCTATATGGTTACTATCACATTTTTATGAACCTTTCTTTGCTTCAACTCTATCTTTAACAATTGAATTTTGCAATGACTAAATCCTAAGTTAGAGTTTGAAATTCTACAAATTCTAATTTTTATAACACATAATTTACATGGTTTTTTGAAAAAAGTGAAATGATCTTTGAAATAGTATGTACTAATAATACTTTAATATAATCTTAAGAGAAGATTTTTTTTAACTTTCAAAAATAAGGTGTTTTCATCAATAACCATCTTTATAATTTTTATTGTTTTTAGTTAAGAGAAAAGATTTTTGAACAAAATTGTTTTTTAATCAAACCTTTTCAAATTCAAGGGCACTTATTCAAAAAAATGTTACTAAATGCCATGTTAAAAAAAAATTTCTACACATCATGTTTAAGGTATTTAACTTCAAGAATTTATGTCCTAATGAAATACAAAAATAGAAATCAAGTTACACACTATGTTTAAAAATAATATTGTCACACACCATATTTAAAAAAATATTGTTACATGTCATGTTTAAGGTGTTTAACTCTAAGAGTATAAGTTTTAGTGAAATACAAAGATTAAGACTAAAATGCACGTCATATTTAAAAAATAATTTTGTTACACACCATGATCAAAAAATTTTTGTTATATACCATGTTTAAAAAATAATATTGTTATACATCATACTTAAGGTGTTTCATTTCAAAAGTTTTTCCTATTAAAATATAAAAATAAAGACTAAGTTACACGTCATGTTTAAAAAATAATATTGTTATACGTCATGTTGAAAAAAAAAATATTATTGCACGTAATTTTAAAAATGCTTAATTCCAAAAGTTTATGATCTAGTGAAATACAAAAATAGAAACCAAGATACACGTCATGTCTAAAAAATAATGTCGTTATATGTTGTGTTCAAAAAGATGTTAAATTTAAGAGTTTATATCGTAGTGAAATACAAAGATAGAGACCAAGTTACACATCATGTTTAAAACATAATATTGTTACACACAATGTTCAAAAAATAATATTGTTACACACTATGTTTAAAAAAATGTTGTTATACATTATGTTTAAAGTTTTTAACTCCAAGAGTTTATGTTTTACTAAAATATAAAGATAGAGATTAAGTTACACACTATATTTAAAAAATAATGTTATTATAAGCCATGTTCAAAAAAATGTTGTTCACACTATGTTTAAGGTATTTAACTCTAAGAGTTTATGTCTTAGTAAAATATAAAGATAGAAACCAAGTTATATACCATGTTTAAAAAATAATGTTATTACACATCATGTTAAAAAATAAAATTGTTACACGTCATGTTTAAAGCATTTAACTCAAAGAGTTTTTATTTTAGTGAAATACAAAAATAGAGATCAAAATACACATCATGTTTAAAAAATAATGTTGTTACAGGCCATGTTTAAAAAAATATTTTTACATGTCATGTTGCAAAATTAAAGTTGTTACATGCCATGTTTAAAATATTTAACTCCAAAAGTTTATGTGTACAAAGATAAAGACCAAGTTACATGTTATGTTGAAAAAAAAATTGTTACACATTATACTAAAAAAAAAAGTGTTATACACCATATTTAAAGTGGTTAACTTCAAGAGTTTATATCCTAATGAAATATAAAGGTAGAGATCAAGTTATACTATATATTTAAAAAATATTATTGTTACACACCATGTTCAAAAAATTTTTACATGTCATTTTGAAAAAAAAAATTTACACTTCATGTTTAAGATGTTTAACCTTAAAAATTTATATCTTAGTGAAATACAAAAATAGAAATCAGATTACATACCATGTTTGAACCATGTCATATTCAATAGATTTGTTACACACTAAATACATTAGACTTGTTACATGTTGGCATGACGTGTAACAACTCTGAGTAGTGTTCTAATTTACAAATTTCGCTTATAACTTCAACCCATTAACTTTGGAGTTCTATGAATGTTAACCAATAAGCCCAAAAACATACATTCATATTATCTCTACTTTTTTGTCTATAAATCGACAACGATATGGTAAGCAATAGACAAAGAGAGATGGTAATAGTGATAAAATTAGAGAAAGTTAGATGACGAGAGAGAAAATTTTGGAGTACAGTAGATAAATGCAGTAAAGAGAAATCGATAAAATTAGATAGAGTTGGATAGCGAGAGAGAGAAATCAAAAACACAGTAGACAGATGTTAGAGAAAGAAATCGAAAGAAAAAATTGTGATAAATGGTTTAATTTACTTAAAATAGCTTCAAAGGCATTTTTATCAAGTTATAATAAAAATGAGATAAAATTAATTAACTTTATATTAGAGGTTATTTTTAAAATAACTTTATGAAGTTGACAATTTTTCATAATTTTCTCTAATTTTGATGTAATATAGCAATAATAATTTCTCTTTTTACTTCCTCTGAGGAGTTATGGAGAAAATAAGTCACCAATCAATAATCTATAATCACATTCATTGCCAATTAACAAAACAAAAAACCTTAAGTCATAAGTTTGCTTTACCACAGCTTGTTAACCATTTATAACTAGTAAATCTTTATTAATGATGGTTAAAAAGTTTTTTCCTTTTGGAAGCTAACGGCTAAAAATTAAAACAATGTTAGTGACTAAAGAATGGATTTATATATGATGTACTGTTATGTCTTTTATAAATTGTCATTGAATAAGAGGTTATCACCTCATGAATCAGTAAATTTAAAAATTTATAAATCTTTGAAAATAAATAATTAAAACAAAAAATTTATAATAGAAAAATATTTATTCTTTTAAGGATGGCCTTTAATTTTGACATGGCATGGCACTATAAAAGGCTCCTAAATTATTTTAAAAAATTAAAATAAATATTTATTCTTTTACTGTATTCAATTAAATTCTTACATTTTTATCTCTTATGACTAACGGTTGAGTAACTATTATTATTCAAAATATCACTTGCCATTGATATTAAGTTGACATGGAATGTAAAAATATCACATGATCATATCATTGTGTCATGTCAATATTTATTATAATATATTAGCATGCCACGTTAACATCACTTGATATAAAAAATAAAAAGATACCTTTCGACTAACAACAGCAAAATCTATTTAACTCAAAATAAAAGTATAACGACTTGATTGAATATCATAAAAGAACAAGAGTTTATTTGAATTTTATGAGTAGTTTAAGATTCTTTTTGGTATTATGCATTTTGACATGTGCCTAATAATTAATAGAAGAAATTTTTTTTCTTGAACAAATATTTTTGATGAAATTTTTTTTTGAATAAATAAATGCAAGATATAAACTACATATTGGAAGACCAAATGAATTACATATTCATTGTTGCATTACTAATACTCAATTAAATGTACTTTTAATATAATTAAGAGATAGTATTACTTTGCGCAACAAAATGCATACTTAATAAAAAATATGGTCATTATATAATTGAAGCCACTAAAATAAAATATGCAAAGTAAATCAACTTCAAATAAGAAACAATAAAAAAAAAAGTACTTCTGTTTGATTACTGGCACATAAATGCGTGCTTAATTGCCGATATTGAATTGGTTGTTATTTATTTCATTTTTCTTTGGATCGATTGTTTTAGAGAAATCTCATATTAATTACCTCCTCTAAAACATTATCAACTTAATATATATAGTCAATTTGTATTATTTAAAGTTTGAATTTTAAAATATTATAATATTACTTATCTAATCAAATTGCAAGAATAAATAGGACTAGAAAAATAGATTGATATTTGATCTTTTTATTTATTTATTTATTTTGGGGTATTCGGTTATTTCAGATTTTAGAATGCGGTTTTTTATCTATTTGGGTCAAATTTTGGTGAATAAATTTTTCATTTGAACCAATAAAAAATTAACTGTGAAACAAAATATTTTTAAATTACTATATATATTTTTAAATAAATTTTAAATAAACTCCTTGTGATATGACATTTTGTTCATAATACTTTTAACTTTTTTTTAAATGAAAAATGGTGTTAAATTTTCAATTACATTATTAGCAAAAAGATAATAAGACTCTTATTATTAAACTCCTAAAAGTAATATAAACTCCAAAAGCAAACCCAAAAAAATCATGGAACCCACCTGAGATTAACATAAAACAAGAAAGAAGGAAAGTAAAATTTAAGAAATAAGAAAAGTAAAAACATCTAGACAGAAAATAAAACCCATTTTACAAAAGAAACAAGAGGACTTAATAAGGATCCTCAAACGCATCAAAAATCAATTAGACCAACAAACCAGTAATGTCTTTAGGTTTTTTTTTTTTTTAAAGGCAAGAACTAAGGTTTATAAATATAAGGATTGTATTTTTTTTAATTTAATAAGGTTACACTAATTGGAGTTATTGTGAAATACAAAGTTTTGTTTGAAAAAAAATAAAACCTTTAAGATGTTATGGGAGAAAATATCATACTACAACGGGTTTATGTAAAATTTATCTATATATATTATTTTTAATAATCCTTCCTAGTTGTTTGAAATAACTTATTATTGTGAGATTTATATATTATTGCTATGTTGAAATCTATATTTGTATATATTATCTAGAGATGTTATTTTTATATATATTATTTTTAATTAATATGAATTTAAATTTAATTTTTAAAAATTAATTTAAATAATTTGATATTCGATTGGTTTAATCATTTCTAGATATTTGATTCGATTTAATTTTATATGTTTTAAAATTTGTAATAGCGAACCAACCATTTGCACAACCTTATATTTAATCATTTAGTTAGTAGCAAAATTCCTTGATGAGGAGATTTTGCTCTAAAAGAATTCCCTCTATTTAGTTATAATTGAATTTTATTTTTTTTTAATTTGCAGCCAACCTTGCCTGTCCTTATTTAGCAAAATTGAAGTAAACAGAATCAAAATTTGTCCAAACAGGACCAAATGATGTTTGACCATGTCGGTCACAAATACCAAGTGATCCTCGAGAAATAACTGGATGAAGGATAAGGATGGAAGCATTCCCTCTTACTTACACGTGCAAAGCCGAAATGTTATTGGTCTGTCATTGCCCACCTGTTCAAAGCTTCACGTTTCAGCTACATGCAGTTGACTTGCGACAACATGACTCCCTAGTTTTTGCTCGTTTCATCGTCATCTTTCAATGATTTCCACTGCCCATTTTGATAGTAAACGAAACGAAACAGTTAAATTCCTCTTTGTCTTTGTCAAAAGCCGTCAGGGGAACTCTTTGTTCTTGTTTAATTCGAATCTTCTCTTCAACTCATCCAAGGTATGCTTAATCTATGCTACAATTCTTAAGATGTTTGCTTGCATGTTAGAGTTGCTTTGCTCTTGGATTTTTAATGGAGTGTTAAGAACTGGGCTTGGACTTTGGGTTATTTTTAACAACTGGGTGTTGTTTATCATGGATAACTTGGCGGATTAATGGATATACCTCATTGTATAGAAGCTTGGTTTTTCCCCTGCTGATTATGAGTGTTGTTGGTCTCAAACCATTTGGGTTATTTAGGGTTGTCCTTTCTTATTATTTTTTTAATGATTTTCTGGCAAACCGCAAAGTATATGTTGTGCTTATTTATAGCTATTTTGATTCATAATCTGGGTCCAGCATTCTGTGTCAGGCAGCAGAGCTTAGGGGAACTTTTATTTACATTGTTTTTCCATAATTCTTGCTGATCTTTTTGTTCCTTGTAGGATTGAGTTGTTTGAGACCAAAATGGAGCTAATGAGGTTTCCTGAAAATAGTTTATGGGGCACTGTGGAGGACTCATTCAGGCCCTCTTTTTGTTTTCTATCTGAGCAAAATCAGAGTATCAAAATGGCTGGTTCCACACTAAGTTGCTGGTGAGTATACAGGCCCTTTTGTACATTTTCACTTGAATGATTGGTAGGCAAATGTTCTGACTGTCAGAAATTATGGTGAAGGAGATCTCTGCTATTTGCTTTGACTGTGGATTAGCTGGATCTCATGTAACCTTTTGGAGTCACTTAGATCATTTGTTTTATCATAATTAGCTCCTGCTGAAATTTTGGAAATACAGCTGCTCTGCTGTTTCAAGTACTGATGGATGCACTTCAAGCTGTTGCTTCTGCAACACAGATAATATCCAGTATGGTGGGGGCTGTTGGTGCATTAGAACAAGCCTCTAGAAATCTTGATGAAGCTCCAAAGAAAATCCGAAGCCTAGAAGAATTTGTGTGTGAGCTTGAGAATTTGACACAACGAGTTAGGCAAAAACATGCCAACAAGCTTCATAATGCCCAGTTAGATTATCAAATTCAAAGTTTGCATTCCCTGATTGAAAGGCTGCGCCCAAATATCAGGAAGGCGAGAACAATTGTGTCAAAAAGTAAAATTAAGAACATTGCTAAGGTATTTTGGAACTCCATGGCTGGAGATCCACTTGGAAAACTGACACATTCAATTAAAGACGATTTAAATTGGTGGCTTGAAACTCAAATGTTGGCCCAAAATGTTGAGAAAGTAATAGAATCAACAGCACAAGACATTCCAATTCGATTGAAAATAAAGGCTGATCAAGGCCACCCGATTTCTAGTAAATGTAACTTTGTGAGGGATTTACTTGAACGGGCCGATTCTCATCGAGTCATTCTAATTGTGGGCTTATCTGGTATTGGAAAGTCCTGTTTAGCTCGCCAAGTAGCTTCTGATCCACCAAAAAAATTTGTGGGTGGAGCAGTTGAACTTGGATTTGGGCAATGGTGTAGTCGAGCTGCATGCAATGGCAGTAAAGCTGAATATCAGAAGCGTTTGGCAAGGAAAATTAGCAAATTCTTGGTGCAGATTGGATTTTGGAAAAAGATTAAGGAGGAAAATAGTGGAGATCTCGATTATGTTTGTTGCTTGCTTCAAGAAGCCTTAAATGGAAAAAGCATTTTAATCCTTCTTGATGATGTATGGGAGCAGGACATAGTTCAGTGGTTCGCTAAACTGTATGATAATGATTGTAAGTACTTAGTAACAACAAGAAATGAAGCTGTCTATGAAATTACAGAAGCTGAAAAGGTAGAGCTAAGCAAGGATGAAATAAGGGGGATAAGCAAGGAAATCCTCCTCTACCATAGCCTCCTTAGCAAAGAAGAGCTTCCGGTACGTACCCTTTCCTTTGGTAGAATGACTTAGTTCACGTATAGGCTCTGATAATTGTTTGGTGAAATTTTCCTCAATCCCAGCATTTATTTTGTTAATTCATGGTAACACACACATGATGAACTGTTTTAGCGTGGATATATCTATAAGAAAATCTGGTTTAGGTCCTATAGGATGTCCACCCACCCATATGTATGCCATTTATGTAGTAAATGAGTAACATGTCACTCCAAAAGCATCATCCATGGTCTTGGTCTTTATCAGTAATTGTGTATGCCCTGTGTGGAGTTGGGATTCATTAATGAACAGAAGTTGTGGAGGTTTGTTCAATGAGATGGCATAGCCTCTCATTTGCTATTTGAAACCCCAAATAGCAGCAGAACTTCTCGCTACAGTTTACCGTTGGTTTATACCCCACAAGTCATATTCCTTTTGTGTGTGGACCCCCCTGGATGTTAAATGACACAATCTCTGTTCTGCATTCTTCTAAACTTAAAGTTGTCATCTAGGTCTTTTTTGCTCATTTTGAGAAAAGAAGTCTTTTTTCTTTAGGTTCCTTCCTAGATTAATTACGGAACTTATTTAATGGAGGATGAAAATATGCTGGTTGAGGGATTAAGTTATCTAAGACTTTATTTTATATTTTACAGGTTTGATTGTAATCTTTACATATATTAAGGCTATTTTGGATTATTTTGGTTATTTATACTAATTAGTGTTTTACTCTTTTTTCTGAGTATTAGAGTTTAAGGGTTATGTTTGGTATTTTTAATTTTATTCAGGATTAGGTTTAGTTATTAATACTTATGTTATTAAAGTTTCGGGTAGGCTTGAATTTATGAATTATTGATATATTCTGGACATTTGAATAGTGAGGATTTCTCCACCCAACCCCGCCCCTGTTGATTCTTTCTAGTTTTCTCTTCCTAGTTCTTCCCTCTCTCCCTATTTCCTCTGTTTCTCCCCAATTGCTTTTGCCTATCTCTGGATCTTACTCTAAAGTTCTTTTATCTATCACTTTTCCTTGTTATAGATCACTTGTTCTCGACTGATTCTTTGCTTTCACACATCAAAGATTTGTATATAGAAACTAAACCAAAATAGTTCTGTAAATCCTCATATCTTATTCTTATTTTTTTCAGAATTAGTTCTCAGTTATATGCTCTTTGCTACCTTTGTCAGGAGCTTCATTTAAGAACTGTATTAACTATGCATGATCACCATAGAATAGGGGTATGTTACCCTTGAGATTTAATTGCACCATTCTCCGTAGTATCTGCACTATCCTTATTTTGAAGAGATTAAATGCTTGATTTGCATCACTTTCGTTGCATATTATGAGTACCAAATATATTCTTCCTCTAAGCAATAGGTGTCTGCACAAACCTGCTTAACCTTTGCCCACCTTCTGATGCAATCTAGCTGCTTTGAGATAGTTTGTTTAGGGATGCTTTGATTGCCTAATATTTTCTGAACCAATAGGCATGGTTATGCGTTGCTCAATGTGAATTCTTTTTTGTGAGGGGAGTGTGAGTATCTCTATGCCACATGAAACCTTCTACAGAGCTGTCTGAAACAACTTTAAAGTTGACAAATACCTTAGATACTATATATGCAAATTTTCAGACATTCTCAAAGATCTGACTTAGACAGAAATTAAGGTCTTTTGATAACTTATGTAAATTTTCATGATCATTTTTAGGGAACCAGAGTTCAATATGAACCTAAGTTGAGAACTTTATAAATTTCTAACCTCGCAAAACCATAATGAACTTAAGTTAAGATTCATCCAAAATGCTAAAATGTAGCATATTACATAATAATTAACGATCAGTATTTACTCTTGGTTTTTAATTGCATTTTATTTTAATAGTTTTATTCAATGAAAACTTCATTTACTGTTCTGAGTTTATCCTATCCTAATAGGTCATAGCAGAGAGCTTACTTGAACGATGCGGCCACCACCCTCTAACAGTTGCTGTTATGGGAAAGGCTCTCAGGAAAGAAGTAAGAGCTGAGAAATGGGAGAAGGCTATAACCAATCTATCAACATTTGCAACATGTGCACCAGGTCCTGTCTCATATGTGAATGAGAAAGATGCTGAAGACACGTTAACCATTTTCGGTTCGTTTGAGTTTAGTCTAGAAGCAATGCCTGTGGACTCAAAGAGGCTCTTCGTTGCTCTTGCTGCTCTTTCATGGGCAGGACCTGTACCAGAAGCTTGTGTAGAGGCTGTATGGTCATTTCTTGGGCAGGAGAGCTTGTTTTCTCTCATTGTCTGCAAGCTTGTTGAAGGGTCTTTATTGATGAAAGTAGACATGGATCCCTTGTACCAAGTACATGACATGGTTTTGCTGTACCTTGATAGCAAGACTACTGATTCAATTGAGATGCTACTACATGGATCTACACCCGAAAAAACTGCATTTATTTGCCCTTGGCTCCTTATTTTTGGGAAAGAGAATGTCAAAAAGATTGTTGAACAGAGGATGAAGCTTTTCTTCGAAATTTTAGAAGAAAAACAAGCGGTTATCACCTTAGAATCCATTATTCAGGCTCTAATGGCAAGCAACTCCATTTCTGAACTTGAAGCAAGCAGGGTGAGCTTTAGTTGGATATTGGGACCCAGGATTGCAGATATCATCTCAACTAATTCACAGAGTCTGATTGCAGTGTCTGCAGAAGCCATCATAAATATATTTAGTAAGACTGATTACTGCAGCTATTTTCCATCCCTTGAAACTGCCAGTACAGTTGACAAGTTGGCAAGTATATTAGAAAGTTGTGAGGATCCTGAAATCCAAACAAACGTTTTAACCATCCTTGCCAAGCTTGCAGAATTTGGAAGCCCAGAGATTGTTGATAAGGTGCTTCAGAGTATCCCCTTTAACCAGCTCGCATGCTTGCTCTCTCCCGATGCCAAGGAATGGCATGAGAGCATGTTTACAATATTGATGTCATTGACCAAAGCTGGAAAGTCAAAAGCAGTTGAGAGAATGTTTGCTTTTGAGATTGAGAAGAATCTTATCAAACTTATTGAGAGTGGATCTGAAATAGTGCAACACCATGCCATTGTCACTTTGAAGGCATTTTATGAGCTGGCAGGCCCTTCATCAAATAGTTCTCTTCGACCTGCAAATCTAGACCTCTTGCCATGGCAAGTGAGACTGCGTCTGGATAGGTTTGTTATGTCAGACCGGAACATTCCCCTTTCACCAAAGCCACAAACTTTTGACGACCTCATTCACAAGGTGCTAGACTATGACAACAAACAGGTATTGGAGGCAATGCAAGATCTCATACCAATAATTGAAAAAGCTGGAGACCCAAGTTTCAGAGAAATGATTCTACAAAGTCCCCTTATTAGAAGGTTATCAGAACTTCTGCAATCCGGACACACAGAACATAATCCTGTGAGATCTGAATCTGCCTTTTTACTCATGAAGCTAGCTTACTCTGGTGGAGAACCCTGCATTAAGAAATTCCTAGAGTACGATGTTATTCCTGAGCTGGTAAAGATGATGCAGTGCCACATTGCAGAGTTGCAGGATTCGGCCTATACGGCTCTGCATCAAATGCTTTATGGCAATGGTGGGGTTCTTGTATTGAATAAGATCTTCCTAATGGGTCTAATAGATAAGATAGCTCACGCACTTGAGAGCAAATCTTTGAAGACTCGGGAAGTGAATGTGCATTTTATTTTGGATATTGTTGAGGTGGGAAATAAAAACTGCTTAGAGCGGATGCTGTCTTTGCAAGTTGTGGAGAAACTCACAAAGTTAGAGAAAAGTGGTGGGGGCTCTGGTGAAAATGTGGTTGGATTTCTGAAGGGAATGGATAAGTGTAAGCTTCTGTCAGTGGCAGAGCGAAAGGTGATGAAGCAACAGGTGGTTAGAAGGGTGAGGACCTCCTTGAGAGGCCACAAATGTGAAGCTCGGACTTTAGCAGCTTTAGATGCTTTCCTCTCTGGAGGGTCAAGGGCTGCAAGTAGTAGTGGCAGTGGTAGAAATAGAAAGTTATCTAAGACTTGAAAAGAGAATTGTACTGGCTCTGTCTGGCTTTTAAGGCATGGCCTTCTTGCTGCAGCATTCAGATTCATTGTGCAAAGAATGAATATATTGTTTTTCTCAATTTTTCATGCATACTATATGGGAACGTTCTTCTTTTCTTTTTGACGAGATTTGAAACCTTCAAATGCAGTTTCTTGAACATTCTTTCTGGTTTCTTGGCTGCTAAATACTGCAGAATTAATGAGAACGACTTCCATTGAGATCCCCACGCATACTAGCAATGTTGATCTTTCTTAGTACCCACTTGTACAATCAGCTCAGCAAATGACAGCTTTTACACAAAACTATCACGCATGCTATTGAACATAACCCTAGATCAGCCAAAATGGAGGAAAGCATTGATGTAGCCAACTCCACCTCATTCAAAGCTTTACATTTATGGAGTTGAATCAGGTATTATCATCCATGATATTGATGCCACCAAATGCCAAACAAATTAGATCATTTCATCAATATTATCCAAAAAAACAAAAATGAAATAATTTAGCTTATTTCTTTATCTTAATTTTCTCTTTTTCCTTGTTCAAGTTACATCTGTCTTTGCCCAGCCCTGAATGCACTTAAGAGTGAATGAGCAAACAGGTCTGGTATTAGGCTACTGTAACTGCTACTAAATACACATCAGTATGAAACATCTTTGTCCTAAAGAAGAGGGAGAAGGCATCATAGATAGACCTTTTTCAGGTTTAGCTTGTCAGCTCCTCCATTAAGCCCTATTGGTACAAGGAAAATAATGAAAAGTTAAGTAACGATTCAGCATCTCATGAGACAATTAGAGCTAACTAACAGGAAGGAGCAACCCACCCGTGCAATGTATTGCTCAGCATCAGTTCGTTTGAGAAAGTGCATGGAGTGGCGAGCAAAATTGGCAGATTTATCACTGAGAATTATTCCGCTACCCAAATCTTCAAGGACTCTAACTTTGATGTAGGGATCTTTCGGAGGCACCATATCCTGACAAACCAAGAACTTTAGCCATTGCAATCTAGTTGACAGATGCTATGTAATGCTTTATGAGAAAGAAACAAAATCTGCATATTAGAAGACCACCAGTTTTTGGTTTATTATTTGCTTGAATACAGTTTTGTTATTTATTAGCCAGTTTTCATTATTGGCATGGTATCTTTCAAACACTTTCATTCAGTTTTCTGTAACACCAACAACTGAATCATAATTTTCTTAACGGCCTCCATTTTAAATTTTCAATCGTAGAAGGTTTAGATTGAGATAATCCTAGAGTTGTAAGCTCACTAATAAAATGTTTAATTCATATGAGAAGTGGGAGAAAGACATTACCACATTCACATTGAGGCTCAGTTGTGACATGTATGATTTCAAAGATTTAGAATGATCTTTGAAATATTGTTCCTCTGAGTCACTGAACTTCTCTTGAATTTCGCGTGGAAGTTCATGAAGCAACCCTACCTTCCATGCCAAATCTCGTATAATATCTGCTCGGTTATACCTGTATAAAATTAGCAGGTGATGATAATGAACCACATCTAGTAACAAGCAAACTAGCAAGAAGCAGTTTCACTAGGAAATGACAACACAAAGTATGAGATACTTACACATATGCCATTAGGCAACGCTTGTTGCGAATTAAAGAAAGGTGGTGGATGAGTGCTCCATAGTGGTCTGCAGTTCTAGCTGTTAGAACTTCCAGTCCCTCCTCTTGCATTTTCCTGTTGTAACATAAATCATGTTGATGATGGGGCAGACTTGATAAACGTGCAGCTAAACTTTGATCCTAAAATGAAAAAATTATATAAAAAGAGGTGTTCCCAAGAGTACATCATAGATTGGGTACCAAAAATCTCTGGAGAGAATATTTCATTAGTCATTTTTCAACCTCAAGCTCCATTGCAAGTTCATACACACAGCCTACTGCAATAGCACCCATATATTTGAGAATTGAGGTAAAATTCAAGGTCACAATATTGCAGGTTTAAGGGTATAACTTTACCAGCAATTGTAAAAATTTGACATCCAGCTGATTTCAAGAATTTTACACAACATACACAATGAATCTCTAGGAGGTCGTAGAACAAAACTTGGAACATAGAGGGGAAAGTTTGATGCAGATCCATTGACTAAAGAAATGAAAGAGGTAGCACCACCTAATCTTAGCAGGTCGATGTAGTTCCAAGAAGAGGGGAATAAGGAAGGGCAAATCATTTTATATATATATATTCTTATTAAAGTAAATTTTTTTAATTAATAATTTTCATATTAAAATAATATTGATTAATTTTTTATTAACCTTAAACTCTTTTTTTAAATGTGTTGTACTTCATAAAATTTAAATTTAGCTATACTGAAAAAAAAGAATTTATATTCCATTGAATCATCGAAAAAGTTTAAGCAGTGAAAAATGTTTCTTTATCCTACACCTTTTTTCCTCCTATATTACAGAAATGCATCAGTTTAATTTAAATATTATATTTATGATAAGTTGATCTACCATAAATTGATAGATCTCATCCTTAGATTATTCAATGAAATTTTGTCACATCAAGAAAGACAAATAATAAACGATAAAATTATAAAGTCAAATCGTATTAGTCATAAAAAACTATGAGATTTATATAGCTAGTGAGTTTCAATTATTTTGTCTGACTAAAAGCAATATACATGATGGCTACAAATATAGAAAGGTTTTTCTTAATTAATAGATGATCGTTTTACCTATACAGATGATTAGCTTAGGAAGCTTGAATGTGAACTGATTTTGAGTATTTGTGTTTGAACAATGTATTAAATTAACTATTTGATAAATGATATGATTTGTTTTATCTCTTATCATAATAATTTAAATTTATTTTACATACAAAAATAAGCAATAAATTTTTAATAGCTTAATAATTAAGTATGATATAAATTTTTCAAAATAATTTAACAAAATAAGGAAACATAATATTTTGAAAGTCATTTAATGAAATGAACGAGAATTTTATAGAATTAATAGAATATGCATTTCAATATTATGCATATTATAAAATAATCAAGGTAATAATAGATTAAAAAAAATAATGAGGTTATAGGCAATCAACTTTTTACTAAAACAGATCAATTATAATCTAATGATAATCAACAAAAACGTTATTATATGTTGTGATTTGTCTTACTAATCAATCAAAATTACTTCATATATATACTTATAAAAGTTAAATTATAATTTAATGAATATTAATAATTTTGTCCTAAAATTAGGTATTTAATTGTGACGTAATACCTCTACAAGTTACTCAATGATCAACTTATATTTATTTATGAGTGGTTTAAATATTATATGTATGACAGAATATTTTTTATTTTTTCGCTTTTCCTTTTGCTTACGAGAGGGATGATAGTAAATTAAAAAAAATAATGAACTTTAACATGATAATTTAAGATTTTAATAAATTGGTCCAACAAATAAAATAATTTTTTTAATAATCTCCACTTATTAGTCAACCAAATGTTAATTAAAGAACACATACGTCACTCATAACTAATTGAATTTAATTATATCTATAAGTAATTTGGATTGATTTGTGGTAAGAAAATTATGACCTATTACTTTTTTTTAGTTATAAGTGATTTATCACTAATTATGGAATTATATGCCCTTTTGTCATTAATTATAATTAATTAATTTTACTCTATTATTATTTACATAGTGAATAAATCACTATATAACTTTCATATAATTAATACAGAGTGTGTCTTAACAAATGTTTAAAATTTGACTTATATCATTTTCTATATATATAACTAACAAGGAGTGATTGATCACTGAAAAAGTATTTGTCCAAATTCATGTGTTTTTTTTTTTTACTTTTATGATTTTAAATTTATTTATTAAATCTTAATTAGTTATAGTATACTGTTTCCTATTTTAGCCATAAATTTTGTATAATTTTAGTATTTTTCCTAAAATACATTTTTTACTTACATATATTTCATGTCTTTTTTTTTTAAATGTTAACTAATTGAAAATTGACCAAATCATGATTTAAACACTGATTATGTTTGATATTATAATTATGGCATTTAAAAATTAAATCAACATAAAGCGTATGTGCAACAAAACTAGTTAAAAATACAGCTAAAGAAGAAAATAGCAACAAGGAATTACCGTATTAATGACTGAAGTGCATTATGATGTTCATTGCATTCTTCAATTACTCGTTCAAATAGCTCATTCTACAAGATCACATCACATACAACAATTTAAACCAGTACAAATTCACTTAAGCACAGTTTTGACAGCATATATTATGAAATTTAATAAATAAAAATTCTAACTGAAGGGCTTAAGAATAGCAAGTATAACAAGGTAGGGCTCAAAGAATAAGAACCTGGAGGTCGAGGGTTAGGCAAATCACAAAAAAACAAAAGAAAGAAAGAAAATGGTTAAGATGGATTCAATACAATGAGTACTCATCTAAAGATCTCTATGAAAAATGATGAAAACAAGTAGTCTCTCAACACTTGGCATAGCAAAAAGGAAGCATATCAAAATTTGAGGCCTTTATGCTGGTAGCCAGCCAGTGGCATGCAAAAACATGATGATAATGTCATTAGGCAAAATGTATCCACATATACACCTCTGTGTGAGTTTCTGCTTGGAAAGAATCTACAATTATACAGAAATACAAAGGACATCTATTCTAAATTACTAATAGCCTTACACATCCAACACATGCAAAATCCTCATCAATCTAACAGAGGTTATATTACGTTAACAATAAATCATCAATCTTGAGATATATATATATAGACAAAATAAGCTGTTTACTTTCATGCAAATATTGTGCATACACATCCAAATTCAAAGACAAGCAGAATACCCACCAAGCAAATTTTCAATATATTGTAACAACTAGGATCATTCGTTTCTGAAACATTTAATATATATGCAACAGAAATAATTACAATACAAAGCGAGCAAACAAGCAGCCTTACACTGACAATCTTGAGATGCCTTTTTCCATCACTGGCAAACTCTCTCACCAGCTCCTATGACTCTCTCCCGTGCATCTTCTAAAGATTAAAACTTTCAGTACCCCCTTCAACTCTAATTTTGCCTTCAAACTCCAACATTTTTTGAAACATTTCATTTATGCAAACGATTTTAAATATTTTTCCAGTTAATTAATACATATGATTGCTATAATAGCTATTAGAATATACAAAGAAACAAAGATGCAAATATTATCTCAAACTCATAAGATTCTAAGTTGAAAAGGGGATGGATTTGATTTCAACTTTCCAGTTAGTATATAAATTGACGTATCTTTGGAACAGTAAGAATCTGTTTAACTCCAAGTTCCATTAACCTATTGCACATCCAAGACTTGAGAAGATAATTGTCTTGTTCAAATCAAATATACTTACGTTTCTTGATTCTAGATAATTCTAGATTAAGTGATATTAAAACAGAGCATTAGAAATTAAAAAAATAATACAAATTAAAATTCTTGCTGCTTTTATCCATTTGTCCTAAATGCTTGACTACATTTCTCTCTCAATATCTTATAAACATACACTGATAATTTTCACCTAAGAACACTATAGATTATGAGCATATCTCCCATAAAAATTAAAAAATAAATAAACCTAAAAAGCCTTGTTTCCCTTTAAGATATGCTAGGTGAACAACCTATACTGCGGTTTAACTTTTCACTTTGTGTGGCAATGTCTCATTCAGATTTCACGGGTTTATTGAACATCTACATAAATTGCTTTTTTTATTAATGATAAGATTGGAAGTTGGAGTTTTTATGCCAAAACTTGTTGGGTTCTACCAACTCCTTTGTTAAAAAAAATGAATTCCCAATTTCTTCATCTTTGAAAGAAAGAAAAAGAAAAGACGATGGATTTCAATAACTTCATGGATTAACCTAACCATAACCCCCTTCCTAACCAGTGGCCTTTAAGGACATCTCTACGATGCTAATAATTTGATTCAATTAAAAGGAAATTAATACAATTAAGAAGTAGGGTCTTGTACCTTGACCACCTTAACTTAATGCATGCAAAAGCATCAGCAAAACAAGCTGGGAGCAACCTGGTTAAGGGATCCACCCCTTGTTTGATAATCTCTAGAATTCGTGAAATTTTCTACCAAAGAAACACAGAACAAAAGAGGGGAGAGATTCTCTTGCAAACCCAGCCCCCAACACGCCAGAAATTGAAATTTATTTTAGTACAATAAATGTGCCCATTGGAAAAGATTCTTCCAAGGAATCAAAAGGAAAGAGAATAACAAAGAAACAGCCTTTTGTTATTACTTAGGAAAACAAAAAGGAAAAGTAGATCAAATCAAACCCCTACATGCATGTATTTAAGTAACAAATAAGTGCTCAAAGTTCCCAGTTAGCTAGCACGATTCTGCTGAAACTAGTATCAAATAGGTTTAATATTTTTCAGTTAAAAAAATCTTAAGGAATTTAAAGCTCCAGAAGAAGTAAATTAGGAATTTAAGACAAAACAAACCATAGGCAAAAAAGAAAAGACATTTTAACAAGGGTATAACCTTATAGGTCAATAACATAGATGCCATTAAATTTGGGAAACTTTTGTCTGCATATCTTCTAATATGTGTACAGTGACATTGCCAGGTTAAATTGGATGCAGAGGCTGTAAAGAAAAATTATATTTCAGTCATAACAATGAAATCTTTTATTCATCATCCCAACCCCTTTTCTTTTTTAATTTTCATACCAGCTATAATGAACTTTCTTAGTAAGAACTTGAACTTATGACCAAGTTATCAATATAGAAGATCTCCATAGCAATTGAGAGAACAAGTTAAAGAGGCTAAAAATGGAGACCTTGGACCTTTTCATAAGCTGATGTATAATCAAATAGAATGCACTCATATCATGCCAAACATATAATCTAAAAAGCTGAGAGGTAACTTAGAAGCTATGAAAGAAAATATGAGCTGTACAAGACTTGGCAACTCACTGCCACCCACTTGCCTCAGTCAAAGGCAGTCCATGAACAATGTCAAAAAACATGAAGCTAGTCTTTATTAAAACCTTTTAGTTGCGCTACTCTTATCTGCATTTCTTCAAAATTTGAAACCTTCAGTTAGCACATGTATTACCTAAATATTTGAGGTCCATTTGATTGATGCTTTTTAACTTTTTGTTTTTGTCTCTGGTTTTCTATTGTGTCTTATTATTTACTTTTTCCTTTCTATTCATTTGTTGCCCAAAAAAAATGTAAAAGGCAAAAGCATCAACCAGATGGAGCCTCAGTTAATGCCTTCAAAAGCATTAAAAGACATGAAGGTTAACCATGAAGGATACTCTTAGCTGTCTAAAATACCTTCTTTTGCTTTTAAATGATTAATGTAATAGCTTATTACTTAGAATACAAACTCTCCTAGTACACTACCATTTTTTCTTAAAAAGGAAAAGAAGATAAATGAAAAAAAACAACATATTTTTCCTAAATGTGTTCACTAAGCTTAATTTTCAGGCCAAGACAACTTGGAAAAGAAACAGCCAAAATTTGCAGAATGAGATTACCTCACTCTGCAGTTTCTTTTGGCTGCTTTTGAAGTCACATCTGTGGCAAGTACCCCAATTCACAAAGGGCTCCCAGCTTCCAGCAGCTTCAACTTGGCTTCCTTAAGCTCCTTGGCAACACACTCACCCATGTGAAGGGAGGGAACAGAACTCCCCTTAAACACGTCATCATGCCAGGAGTGTAAAATATGACAGGCACAACAATGCAGTGAGCTCCTGATTTCTCAAGGAAAACCCTTGTAATCCATAGATTTTCAACAATCTGGGCATGATGGAATTGTGAATGTTCATTTCTACAGCACAGAGAAGAAAAATTCCTCTCCAGGGATGAAAGCTCCCTATTCAACAGTGGATCAGAGCAAAGAAAAAAAGGCATGCAACTCTTTCATTGTCTTTACTCCAACACACTAGTTTTCTCATGAAATTGAGGGTAGAATGAACAGATACCCCTGCAATTATTTTGACAGCATTTGGATGACTAAGCAACGACCCAGCAGAGCTGCTTAAAGAGGCTGTACCTGAGCTTGAACTTTTCCTAGATTCAGGAAATTTCCCACTTTCATCAGTGTGTAAGATCACTGAGCATGGGGACATAGCTAGAACTGGATTCAACCTTCTCTTACAAAGATTTCTCTGCCTAGTTACACAGTCTGATCTGTGAGAAGGGCAACAATCCAGTGACATTAGCAAGCTTCTATCCAACACCTCTACATAAAAAGTATCAAATGGAACCCAACATATGGGTATAAGATTCTAAATTCCACAGGCAAATATGAGCTTCTGGCAACTGAAATCCACCTCCAAAAGCTAATTAATTTTAGTCAAAAATTCATTGTTCACCTGAGAAGGCCATACATAGAAACCATCTCAACAATAAAATCCCAACTTTCAGAAACTGCTAATTGAAAAACTACTCAAAAGGCCACTTATAGTATCTACTCCCTTGACTTCTACCTTCTACAACCAAAACCCACTTACAGAACTAGCCAAAAGTTCACACTTGATCATTCTTCAACCGTCAAAATCCAAAACTTTATCATAAACCTTACAAACAAAAGCCAAGCTTTTCTAATTTTAGCTTGCAAAAGATAAAACTGCTCAAACAAAACAAACCAATTCCAAACAACAACACTAACCAATTAGGATTGTCCTAGCATATTCCAGACACAAAAGCAAAAACCAATTCAAAACCCAGGAGGGCTTCCCTCTCTACGCTTCCAGAGTCTGAAAAAGAGAAGCCAAACGAAAAGAACCAAAAATCAACAACGGCAAAGAGAAGGCACAAAAGCTCCGAGCTCTAAGGACTTTCTTGATATGCAGCAGTAATTTAGAACATCTATTCTGAATTACTAATACCCTTGCAGAATCAACACTTGCAAAATCCTCATCAATACTTTAGAAGTAAACCGTCAATATTCAAAAATATTTAGACAAACAACCTATTGACGTTAATGCAAAAACTGTGCACGCACACCCAAATTCAAAGAGAAGAAGCATACCCACCAAGCGAATTTTCAATACATTGTAGAAACTAGGTTCATTCATTTCTGAACATTTAAATAAATAAATATATATATATATATATATATATATGCAGCAGAAATAACTTCAATACAAAACGAGCAAGCCAGCAGCCTTACGTTGAAAATCTTGAGATGCCCTTTTTCACCACTGGCAAACTCTTTCACCAGCTCGTACGCCTTTCTCCCGTGCATCTTCTAAAGATTAAAACTTTCACTACCCCCTAAACTCTAATTTTACCTACAAAATTCAACATTTTTTGAGACATTTCACCGAACACGTTGCATAATTTAAAAATATATATACATGCAAGTGATTAAGCTTTAAGAAGTGTGCAAAGAGTGAAAGAAGAAAAGAGATGTTAAAAAGTCACGAAATAGTAAAAGTGGGTTTTTAGAGAAAACAAGCATAAGTACCTGTTTTGGGTGTTTGGCAGAAAAGAAAGAGCGAGAAAGTGAAGGAAAGTGAAGAGAAAAACAAGATTCTTTGGATCTAATAGCATGGTGGAGGTTTTGGCGGGTACATTTTTAATTTTTAAATTCAGCGCCACTAGATGTCTAAATTCTTTGTATTTGGGCTTTATTATGTTTTCGGCCAATCATTGATTAATGGATCTCTAGCCTCAGCATGTACACCGGATAACTTTAAAACAAAAAGACCATAATTAAAGAAAAAAATTAAAATTCCGGTTGGCATTTTTTATTTTTTGCAAAAAAAAGTAAATATATAAAAAAATCAATAAAAAAACTTAAAGATAAATAACAAAATGTAAAATTATAGCATGAGACTCTAACAATTCTCTAAACTATTTAAAAAATTTAGATAAGTTTTTATTTTTTTATTATGTTTAGTTAAATCTCTATTTTTTATTTGGAGTGAAATACACTCTTAAGATTAAAAGTTAACTAATTATCATTAATTAAAATATTATTTATCATTTTTATACCATGTGAGGTTAATATGAAACTTGAAAAATATGACACGACTATGTGTCACAATCATAGTACGAAATCATGTGAATCTCACATCGAAAAGATATGCTCATATTAGGTATTTAAGAGTTCACACCATCTTCAACTTATGAAATCTTTTTTGTGGAACAAAATCTTGAAACTAATGAGTTAAAGCAAACAATATCTCCCAAGTGTTAACATGGACCATGACACTAAGTCATCATATAATATCATTATTTGTTATGATATGTCAATATATCATGTCAATACTATGTCATATAATAGTTAATCAACATTAATTATAAGAGTATATTTAATTCAAAATAAAAGTATAATAATTTAAAAAGAATAAAAACTTGTTTAGATTTTTTTGAATGCTTGAGGAACTTTTCTTTAGGTATTGTGACTAAACATATCAACCTAACAAATCTAAATTATTTGAAGGTGCACTTTTTTCTTAAAGAGAAGTTAATATTATATATATACATATATATTATGTACACAAATTTAAATAGGAACATTTTATTATTTTGTAATTTAATTTGTAGCAAAGTTGGTCCCAAACAAAATGATGTTCATTTATTTACTAAATGGGGAATAATGGGTGATACATGTTGTAGTTAATGGTGTATATACTCAAAGCTGAAGCAAATGGCTGTATATGACATTTGTTTGGATATGGGATGTGAAACATGTTAGAATTATTTGTAGACTCGGGTCTCCCTAAGTCTAAGTTGTAGGGGTGTTAAGGTTTGTTGGTTGATTTTTATTTATATGTAATCGTAAGTCCAAGGCCAATTTGATTTTTGGCAACAAGCAATAAAAATTGCATACTATTTTTTTTAAAAAAAGACATAATATATAAAAAACTTCTAAATTATTTTAAAACATTTAAATAAACTCTTATATTTTTATTGTGTTTAATTAAGTTTTTGTATTTTTATTTTGAGTTAAGTAAACTTTGTACTTTTCATTATGAGTCAAATAAGCTCTTATGACTTATGATTGACTTAATTAAAATATCATTTGTTATTTTATGCCACGTGATACTAATGTGGCATATGCCAAAATATTATAATTGGTTATAATATGAAATGCTAATATATCATAATTGATAATAACATAACATGCTAATTAAAAATGATAACATGATCATGTGACATTTTTCACCCCCCATATCAATGTCATTTCAATGCCATGTGGATATAAAACGACAAGTGATATTTTTACTAATGATAATTAGTCACTTTATTAATTATAAGAGTTTATTTAATCTAAAATAAAGATATAAGAGCTTAGTTAAACGTTATAAAAGAATAAGAGCTTGTTTGAATATTTTTAAATAGTTTAGGAGTTTATTTAACTATTATATCAAAAAAATGATGTAAGTTAGCTCAATCATTGAAATAATAATAAAATTAATAAGTGACCTTTTTAATATGCTCCATTACTTATTTCATTTATATTAATTAAACTTGATAATTGAAAGTGATATTGCTTCCACGTTTAAATTTGTTTTTCTTGATTCATGACAATTCAAGAACAATAAGATAAAGTAAGATGCCAAACGTATTAAGTTATAACACTTTCTTGTTTCAAACATCTTTAAAAAAATTGATTTAAAGAAATCTAAAAAATATCATAACAATGAAATAATTTAATTAGAGGTAATAAGAGATTGAAAAATTATCTATTAAATTAAAAGAATTCTTACATACTCATTTTGGATCATGGTTTTTTCTTTTAACTTTTTAGATTAATATTTGATATATTGACAGTGTATAGTTTCTACACTATCAACTCATCAAATATTGTCAAAAGTAAAATTAAAAATCTTTAGAGACTTAAACTTTAATACTAAACCATTTTTAATAATTAATTAAATAAAAATTAAAAAAATCATTTTGTCTCTCCCTATAACTCCCTCACAACTTCTTTGATTGTTTTCTTGGACATTTTCAAATAAAAAATGATTTCATATCGAAATAGAAAGAAAATTGTGACTGTTGGAAATTAAAACCAAAAGAAGGGTTATGTTTGTTGAAAATAAAATAAATAAATAAATAAAATAAAACAAAAATAAGAAAAGAGTCATGTCTATTGGAAAAGACCAATAGGAGCAACTCTTTGAAACAGATACAAATAGTGTATGTTGAGAACAGGCATCTATGCCTATAAAAGAGGACCCTCTTTATCCAACGTACATAAAAAGAAAAATAGTAATATCTCTCCTTCTTCTTCCTCCAACATCTTCCAAGTTTTCTTTTATATTATTTTCTTGCAGAAAAAATATTATAGAAGTTTGATAATCTTGTTATACTCTGGTGAGTGCTCAGTGGATTGATTTCGTCAGTGCAAAACACTATCAATCACTAGGCTTCATTGTATCTTCGAGGTTTATATTCCGTTAACTCTTTTGCACACTACAAGCGAGGGCGAATAAAACCTTAAGGATAGTGGCATTGATACACGCCTTGAAGCCAATTTCTAAGTTTTTCAGTTTGGTGTTCTAACAATCTTAAGGTTTTAATCCCGTTCCAACAATGGTTGTTGTAAGTGGAACACTAAGAGAATTAGCTTCTGACTTTGTAAAATTAGATCGGTTTGATGGCAGTAACTTTCTAAAATGGTAGAAGAAGATGCATTTCCTATTATCAACCTTGAAATTTGTCTATGTTTTGACGACACCTAGACTAGAAGAAGGAGAAAATGAGTCTGTTGCTACAACGAGAGAGAGGCGAAAATGGGACAATGCCGATTATATGTGCAAAGGTCACATCTTGAATGGTTGCTGATGGCTTTATTGACACATACCAGAACAGTTACTGTAAAAGAATTATGGGACAAACTGGAAGCCAAGTACATGACAGAAGATGCAACAAGTAAGAAATTTCTTGTTAGTCGTTTTATTAATTATCAAATAGTAGATGGGCGTTCTGTTATAAAATAATTACAGGAAATTGAAAGAATGCTTAATCAGTTTAAACAATATAAAATGAACATGGATGAAACTATAGTTGTATCCTCCATTATAGACAAACTTCCTCCATCATGGAAAGACTTTAAAAGAAGTCTGAAACACAAAAAGGAAGAAATAACTCTTGAGGCTTTGGCAAATCATCTTCGAATTGAAGAGGAATACAAGAAACAAGAACAAGTCGCTGTTTCTGATGAAGCCAAAGTACATGTAGTGGAGGAAGGACAAACCACTAAACCTGCCAAAAAGAAGTTCAAACAGATTGCTAATGGTCTGAAATTCAAAAGAAAGAACAAAAGCACATGCTTCCATTGCAAAAAACTACGACATTTCAAAAGGGAATGTCGATTATTGAAGAAGAAAATTACTTCTTCAAATGGTGCTGCTTCTGAAAACTTTGTAGCCATGATTTCAGAAATCAATATGGTTGAAGAAAATGATGATTGGTGGATTGATTCAGGAGCAACCAAACATGTGTGCAATGACAAGAATTTGTTCAAGAATTTCACTCCAAGTGACTATGAAAATTTCCTATATATGGGAAATTCTTCCACAGCAACCATTAAAGGCAAAGGGACTGTTGAACTTGAGTTTACTTCTGGGAAAATTCTAACTTTGAAATATGTTTACTATGTTCCAAAAGTTAGAAAAAATTTAGTGTCTGGAAGTCTATTAAATAAGTTTAAGTTTAAACTTGTATTTGAGGCAGATAAATTCATTCTGTCCAAGGGGGGTATATTTGTTGGGAAAGGTTACATGTGTGATGGAATGTTCAAATTAAATATTGTTAATAATTAGAACAAAATAGTTGTTTCTGCTTATATGATTGAGTCTTCTTATTTGTGACATTATAGATTAGGACATTTAAATTATAGAAGATTGGATGATATGTATAAAATGGACTTGATTCCAAAATTTAATCCAAATATTGATAAATGCAATACATGCATGCTAACAAAAATAACTAGAAATCCTTTTCCTAAAGTTAAAAGAAATACTAAATTACTTGAATTAATACATAGTGATGTGTGCGATATGCATAGTGCACCTACATTAGGTAGAAAGAAATATTGTCACATTCATTGATGATTTTTCTAGATATTGCTATGTATATTTGTTGCATTCTAAAGATGAAGTGCTTGATAAATTTAAAGTTTATAAATTAGAAGTTGAATTACAATGTGAATATTTTATCAAATATTTAAGATCAGATAGAGGTGGAGAATATTATAGTCCAAGTTATTTTAGCTCTACTAGAATAATCCATCACATTTCAGCACCTTACACGCCACAGCATAATGGTATATCAGAAAGTAAGAATAGGGTCTTGATCGAAATGGTAAATGCTATGTTATCATATTCAAGTCTTGGAAAAGATTTTTGGGGAGAAGCTTTGTTAACAGCTTGTCACATATTAAATAATGTTCCTATAAAGGAAACTAAAATGACCCCATATGAACAATGGAAGAAAAGGAAACCAAACCTTAATTATATGAAGGTTTGGGGATGTAGAGCAATAGTTAAAGTTCCGGAATCCAAAAGAAAGAAATTGGGTGAAAAAGGAATATAATGCATATTTATAGGATATGCACAACATAGTAAAGCATATAGGTTCATGGTAATTGAACCAAATGATTCAATTCCAATCAATACTGTTATTGAATCAAGAGACGCAATATTTGATGAGAATCGATTCAAATCTGTTTTATGGCAACTACAGCCACTACAATCAATTCAATCAAATGTCATTCCATTAGAACAAAATAAAAATAATGATGAATCTAGCCCATAAATAAGGAAAAGTAAAAGGGCTAGAAAGATAAAAGATTTTGGTCCAAACTTTTATATGTTCCTTATAGAAGGAACGGGAGAAAATATTGACAATAAGATTCCTTATTGTTTTAATTTAGAATCGGATCTTATTACATATGACAAGGCAATGAAGTCTCAAGATTTTACATTTTGGAAGGAAGCAATCCATGATGAGATGGACTCAATAATGGGAAATAATACTTGGATTTTGGTTGATCTTCCACTAGGTTCCAAACCAATAGGTTGTAAATAGATTTTTAAAAAAATGAAAGTAGATGGAACATAGACAAGTTCAAGCAAGATTAGTAGCCAAAGGCTTTACGCAAAAGCAAGGATTGACTACTTTGATACTTATGCTTCAGTAGCAAGAATTACTACCATTAGACTTCTAATCTCCCTTGCATCAATATATAAGTTGATAATTCACCAAATGGATGTAAAAACATCATTTTTAAATGGTGAATTAGTAGAGGAAGTCTATATGGAACAACCAGAAGGGTTTGTTGTTTCAAGACAAGAGCATAAAGTTTGTAAACTTGTCAAATCATTGTAAGGGCTTAAATAAGCACCAAAACAATGGCACACAGAATTTGATGAAATTGTTTTAGCTAATGGCTACAACATAAATGAATCTGACAAATGCATATATAGCAAATTCCAAAATAGTAAAGGTGTTATAATTTGCTTATATGTGGATGATATGCTAATATTTGGTACTAATTTAGAACAAGTCGAGGAGACAAAGAAGTTTTTATCGAAAAACTTTGCAATGAAAGATATGGGTGTGGTAGATGTTATTTTAGGAATTAAAATATTTTGAGATGAAAATAACATAACTTTATCTCAATCACACTACATTGAAAAGGTGCTTGAAAAGTGTGACATTACTAATTGTATACCAACATCTACACCCATGGATCCTCAAATTAAATTATTACCTAATTCTGGTAGAACTGTTAATCAATTACAATATGCAAGAGTAATTGGTTGTTTGATGTATGCAATGACATGTACAAGGCCAGATATAGCATTTGCTGTTGAAAAATTGAGTAGATATACAAGTAATCCAGGCACTTTGCATTGGCAAGCTATAAATCGAGTACTAAGATATTTAAAGAAAACAATTAATTATGGACTTTACTATAATGGATATCCATCAGTACTAGAAGGATATTCGGTGCTAGTTGGATTACAAGTTTAGAAAGATCATGCTTCCACAAGTGGATGATCTTCATGCTTGGTGGGGGTGCCATTTCTTGAGGGTCCAAGAAACAAACATGTATAACTGATTCTACCATGGCAGCCAAATTTATTGCATTGATTGCTGCCACCAAGAAAGCTGAATGGCTAAGAAATTTACTCTATGGTGTGCCTTTATGGCCTAAACCAATTTCTCCAATTTCTATCCATTGTGATAGTGAAGCAATCTAGCAAAAGCATATAGCCAAATGTATAATGGTTAGTCTAGACATATTGGATTAAGACATAGCTATGTTAGACAATTAATTTTTGATGGAGTGATCACTATAACTTTTGTGAGGTCTAGTGAAAACTTGGCTGATCCTTTAACAAAAAATCTTGCTAGAGATCTTGTAAATAAGACCTCAAAAGGGATGGGCTCAAGGTCATAAATTGAAAGTCACCCATGGTGGAAACTCGACTCAACGCTTGGTAAAACGTCAAGTCTTGGGTTCAATGAGACAAAGTACATCATTTGTATGTGGCTGCTAGCACTATAATATAATATGTTATATTCCATCCTAAGTGAAATGCTAGGTACCCGTAATGGTAAGGAAAGGATGAGTTATATATCTTAATAGACCCATAACATAATTTGTTAGAATGCTTTAGTTATGGGGCATTCATGGGATCTACTTATGTGAGTGTGAAGTGTGGCCGCTTCTAGGAGATTCAAGAGCTTGGCTTTAACAGCACTCATGAAAAGAGGTATAGAGAATGGCCATAAAAGCATCGCCTAATACTGTGCATTCATTGGTGTTGAAATATTGTGTGAAATGTGTTCGGTTAACCAAATGGAATAGCTGGTTCAAAGTATAATCTACCACGCAATTTCGGTTAACTTTAATATGTTTTCACTAAGTGAAGGTTCAATCGGAAAACCTTCATTTATGCAATTGATTTCCAAGATTATCAAAAAATTTGGATTAATTTGAAATGGTAGGAGATGTTGGATATTTTCAAATAAAAAATATGATTTCATATTGAAATAGAAAGAAAATTGTAACTGTTGGAATTAAAACAAAAGAAGGGTTATGTCTGTTGAAAATAAAATAAATAAATAAATAAAAATAAATAAAAATAAGAAAAGAGTCGTGTCTGTTGGAAAAGACCAACAGGAGCAACTCTTTGAAACAAATACAAATAGTGTCTATTGAAAACAGACATCTATAAAGAGCCAAAGTACATAAAAGAAAAACAATAATATTTCTCATTCTTCTTCCTCCAACATCTTCCAAGTTTTCTTCTATACTATTTTCCTGTAGAAAATATATTATAGAAGTTTGATAATCTTGTTATACTCTGGTGAGTGCTCAGTAGATTGATTTCGTCAATGCAAAACGCCATCAGTCACTGGGTTTTATTATATCTTCGAAATTTATACGTCGATAGTGATATTGATACGCGCTTTGAAGCCAATTTATAAGTTTTTCAATTTAGTGTTCTAACATGTTTTCCCTTTTAATACCTCCCTAACTCCATTATCTTCGTCTCTCCTTCTTCTTCTTCTACTAAAATTAGATTTAATAAAATTTTAAAAGATTGAAGATAATTTTTACTTGTTGACTTTAGTGATATAATTTTTAAGTAATTTTTATCTTTAATTTAGGGTTATAATGTGATAATTAATTATTTTTTAAAATAAATAAATTAAGATTTTATTTTTAATTTAATTGAAGGTTATAATATTATCATAATGGACGGTCAAATCGGTCAGCTACCCACCCCTTCCAGTTCCAATGCTAACAACAAAAGAATTACTTCCCCGTTGTGCTACAAGACATTTAGATTCAGCAGCACTTTTTCTTTCTCTTCTCTCTCAAAAAAAAAAAAAAAACCCTCCTTACCAAATTCTGCACTCTTTCTCTCTCTTAGGGTCCCAACAACACCCTCCCTTTTAGCAATATGCCTACTAAAACATAGAAAAAAGAAAGGAGAAAGAGGATTTAGGGAAAATTAAAAATATATTTTGTTTTTTAATTTTAATGGGAAAAAGAGGAAAGAAGAAGAAGAAGAAGGAGTTAGAAAGGAATTAAAAAAAAAAAGAAAAACAATAAAAAGAAGGATGTGAGGGGGTTGGAGAGAGAAAGAAAGAAATTTTTTATTTTTTTATTTAATTAATTATTATAATTTTTTAATATTTAAATTTCAAAATTTTTATTTTTACCTCATTAATAGAGTGACAGCATTTAATGAGATAACAAGGCATCAAATGTAGATACAAACATTTTACATTAAAAAACAGCTAAAGCATAATCCACACGTAAATGGGCGGTGGCAATGCATTAAAGATCCAGAAAATCGGAATGCTTAGCATTTCGTTGGTATATGTATCAAAACACTGACGGATTTTTAGCAGAAGATTTCGCTGGTCCTTTCCACTGATATTGATATATTTGGTCGATAACTAAACAAATTCTTCGATGATAGAATTAGTCTGTAAACATACAGTCCGTCGGTGAATCCGTGGGCTCAGCTCGTGTGTTTATTGTCACCTTCCAGAGTGGAAACAGGATGAGCAATTAAGTCCTTTTATATTGCCAAGAAAGAGGTGTTCAACATAAAAATGATTAAGCTAAAAACAGTAATAACTTTTTTCTTTCCAAACCCATAGAATCTAATCCAAAGCAACTTTCAACGAACCACTCAAGCAAGTTACTAGTTTCATAATTATGACATGTAGCTTTGTAAAGGACAACAAAAAAAAAAAACAAGACGGTCAGGCTAGTTTGTTGTCATTATCATTGAGCCCCCCCTCCAAAAAAATTATATACCTTTTCTTTTGATTATTTGATCAATCATGTCACGACATATCATTGATTAATTTTATTGTAAAAAATTGCTTTGTTTTAAAAATAAGGAAAAAATAAATTGGTGTTCAATTATAATGTTGTTGATAATGTGATGATCAATGATGACAAGGATATTGATGAAGTTTTAGACTTGGCATTCACATTAATCAAAATTTGGTTGCTTTTTCATCATGGGTTGCCCACCAAATTTCAACATCCTTTTAATAATGAATGTAATTAAAAGATGTGGACCATTATATAGGTGGGGGTGACAATTTCACATTTTTCCAAATTCTTGACTTTTTGGGGTTTTTGCCATCTTTGACAAGTAAGTTATAGTACAATTCAAAATCAAAGAGGAAGATACATGTTTGACTCTTATGATCAATTACTAACTAGTAAACTTATTACTCATATTCGTCTCAATCTTGATCATAAGATAATTGTGCTTTATATTGTCAAGTCGGATACCCGATTAAAACATTACTCATTTCCATCCTTTGTAACCTGGTGTGAATTTATTTTGTAGAGAAACCCTTCATTACACTCAATTACTAGATCCATTATATTTAAAGTAATTACTCTTGTCAAATTTAGCATTAGACCTCTATCTCCACTAATAAGTTCATGAGACATTACAATTGATAAAAAGTTTTGAAATAAGTTATGTTTTTTCGTATCTGATATGTATAGAAAAATTGTTTTATAGTTTATAAATTAATATGAGTTATGGTTATTCATACAAGCGTAAGAAGAAACTAATTATTTCAGGCTTATGCATATGGTTTTCTATTATTACAAGTTTCATATATCACCTGAGGATTGAAAAACAAACTCATTGATGAATTGAAAAGGTGCAAATAAAAAGGAAAAAAAAAAAGAGTAAAATGCCTTTAGAGGATGGATGTGGCATATGAATTTTGGGTTTCCATTGACCATCATAAGGCCATGGAAATGCAATGCAAGTGTGAGACAAAAGGTCAGCAAGTGCATATGAACTAGCTGGATCCAGCACATGGACCCAATATTTATGTAGCCCCTTTTATGGTCAATCTTCTCACGTCTACGCTTTTGACCTGTTGCCAATATTTGTTGATCTAATCTCCAAGGCACATGGACTCTTCGGTTTAAGCTGAGATGATCACCCCAACTTCTATTTCTACTTCACCCACTTTAAATTCAAATATGAAAGTTGCAAATGATTTTTTTTTGGTGAAATTACATATATCAGTACAATTACAATTCGTACTTAAATAAATTTTAATATATATATATATATATATATAAAAGACGAAGTGAAAAATAAATAAATTAACAAATTAATATAAAATTAAATAAACTTCACACAGACTGGATTTGAACTGAAATCATTTTATACTTGAATTTGTCCCTCCCTCCCAAATTTTATAGCTACACTATTGTGTTGTAATTTTTTTTATATGACTTGAGAAAAGAAGAAAAACTTACATTTTACCATGTTAGAGTTATAAAAAGAATTATATTTTGTAAATTATAGTGAAAAATTAAAAAAAAAAAGTGTTAGTGTTTTACTTACAGAACTACTCATTCTGATTAATGAGCTAAAACAATTCCTTTGAAAAGGTGTTGCGTTTGACCCCACAAAGGGAGGTAGCCCTCTCTCATTTCATAAATCTCGTCCACTCATTTTTAGAAGTGGACATCTAAAATGAAATCCTATGGTAGACAACATTTAGTACATCTTAAAAATGGTAATTAACTTATTAAATACGTTTATAAATATAACTTTATTTATGGCAAGAAATTTCTTTAAATACAATAGTAATAACTTTTACAAGTCATTAATAACATATTGAAATTGGAAATAACTATTCTACTATAAACAAAAGCCTAAGTATAATATTTTTTCATGGATTATTATTAAAAATCCATTATTAACAAAAAGACTGGGGGGTTTGCGCGTTAGCTAAGCTGGCCTAACGTAGCTACCTAATCTCCCTTGTGCTCCCCTCCTCTTTCACCATGTTTCCTCAATTTTTTATGTTTGTTTGAAAGAAGCGCCATTGGATTAAACCAATTGCGTTGGGCTCACCCTAAACACTGTAATTATAAATGTGATTATTAAAATTTATGAAAAATTTAAGTCAATTATTATTAAAATTTTAAATTTAAATTTTTAAGAGTTATATGATTTAAGTTTAAAAAATTATCGAATGTGAATGTGCTTGTTAATATTTATATATGGTTTTAAGTCAATCTTTGTTAACAATTTAAACTTAATTTTTTGAGAATCGTGTTGTTTAAGTTTGAAAAATTATTATGCTAATTGTACTTGAAATTGGATCATTATAATTGGTATTGGAACATGTCTAAAGGCTTATATATCATTTTGATGAGATCTTGATCATATGGTGTGAACTTTTATGAAGACATTAATAATTTGAATCGATGGGAATTATGATACCTTGTGGGATGTAAATGTAATTATTAAAATATATAAAACTGTAACTCAATCACTACTAGTTCAGATTTGAAAAAATATTGAACTAGTAATGCTTGAACTCGAATAGTTACACCTAGTAAGCCTACTACATTGGATCTAAATTGTTATCCTCCTATCCTTTTGTTTTTTTTTTTGTTCTCTTTTTTGTCCTCGATAATATAATATGTGGCAAAATTACCCCTTGATATGGAATTTATTTACCTTCATTTTTTCCTTGCTATTTATTTAGTTTTTAATTTTTAGCCTTAATTTAATATTATTTAATAAATAACAAGCAATGAAAAATATATACATAAGTTCTTTCAAATTATTTAAGAACTAAAATTAAGTAAATAATTGTATAAATTTGTAAATAAAAAACATAATGAAATAAATAAACAAATAAAATTGACATGTTTAATGATTATTATTTTATTGCTTCTAAAATATAAAATAGTTTTTACTAATTAGTAGATTAAAGAATTATGTTATGTGTTAATTTTTTTACCGAATAAAATTTTTAGATTTATAAAAATGCCAAATAAAATGAAAAATATACTTATAAATATTTATTTATACACTTCCAACTTAGTATGTTTAATAATCATATTCTCTTTTCACCTCATTGTCACCGCTGGTTTTTGCCACACACACCGAACCACTGTCAATTTGAGTATTTTCAATCTTACTATTACCAATCTCACCGTTATATGTTGAAATAAAAATTCAATTATCCGAATATATATATATATATATATATAGATTTTTATTTATTTATGCAAATGTTAAGCATTAACAATGTGCCAAAACTTATAAAGATGGGGGATAGGTATGTGAAGTTGGGTACCCAGCCAAGCCATCACATGAGACTTTGACTATATTCATTTCTCATTTCAAGATGTAATTTCTTTCCCCAGAAGTTAGTGAAGGTAAAGTTGTATGAAAATATCTTTTCTACACCATCAGAAATATATTTTCCTTCCTGAAAAATAGTTGAAAAAAATATTTTCATACGACTTATAAACTAATAAAGAAAGAAGTGACAGGCAGGTGAGATATGTTTGGTTGAGATTCTCCCAAATTCTCTATATGATCCTGAATTCCAGATTCTCTCTAAAACAAAACAAAACAAAAAATCTCTCAATATCTACTCCAAAATTAATCTTTGCTAGAGTCAATAGTCTTTTTCTTTTTCTTTTATTTAGAGTTAAATTGCCCTTTCAACTTAGGGGGAGAGCTAAATTATGAAGATTATGAATTCATGATAATCATAAAAATTGCAATTGAATACTTCCTACAAAATAATTCTCATATGTCTTGATTAACACAATTAATGAAATTCATACAATTACCAATTTAACACTTTAATCCTTTGTTTAGAAGATTTGATGATCAGGGCCAGGTCATTAATGTTACAAAAATTAATGATCTTAATCACAATTTAGATCCACTTATTAAATCTTAATTATGCTCGGTAGTAAAAGAGTCAACAAAATATTAAACAATAGTATCATAGTATTGCATGATTAACTTTGTAGGATCAACTTTTTTACAATTAGATTAATATTTAAATTTGTAATTAACAGTTGACAGGCAATATATATATATATATATATGTAAAGCTTGGAAATATTGACTGAGTTGCCTTATTATGACTTTTTCTTAACCAAATCTTCAAGATTTCTCTATCCCTTCTCTCGCTCGCTCTCTCTCTCTCCATATATATATTTATATAGATATATAAGGGGCCATTTACAACAAGTTGAAATTTATTAAGTACTCCATTAACGAGAGAAAAAGAAAAGATCCAGCGAGAGAGCTGCCATCTACCATGGCTGGTTTGCAAAGATCCGCAGTGTCTTTTAGGAGGCAGGGGTCTTCTGGGCTTGTTTGGGATGACAGGTTTTTGTCAGGGGAGTTAAACCAAGTGAAACAGGAACAACAGGAAGGAGAAACAAAGCAGCAGCTACAGCAGGAAGAACAAGGGCAGCTGCGAGACAATAACCAAGAAAAAGTTGATGTTATTAAGGATGTTAAGCCGACAAGAAACATTGGTCCAATCAACACCATTGAAAGAAGCCGATCCAATGGTGAAAGACGAGGTTACCGTACTGGTAAGGTGTCCCCTGCTATAGAGCCGCCTTCTCCGAAGGTTTCTGCTTGTGGGTTTTGCAGTGCTTTTGGGAAACAAGCCAAGAATCATAGGAAAAAGCCTGGTAAGCGTAGATCAAGATAGGTTTTTTCTTATTCATTTCTTGTATTTTCCGGTAACCGGAGGAGGGAATTCCGGTGAACTTGATGGGTAGTATTGGTATATTTTTAGGGGGTTTAAGTTTAAGTCGAAGTCCATCTCACTGAAATCTGAGATGTGGGAGTTTTAGTATTGGTAAACAGATTATGGATCTCTTCTTTTGGTGGTTAAAGTTTTGATTTTGTTAATGTTTCTTGCCTTTGTTTCATTCAGAATTTTGTGGTTTGGGTGGATGTAATTAAATTAATCTGTAAATGTTTTTACTTTGGTTCTGCTGAGACAATTTTCACATGTACAAAAGGCAAAAAATCTTGCTTTAGACTCTTTTCTCTTTCTTTCCTCATACTAAGGCATCTCTGGCATCTTGGTCCGATTTGATCTGCTTTTCTTTCTTGTTTTCCTTCTGATTCCTTTGAAGATTCTTTTCCAATGGGAATTTTTATTGTACTAGGAAACAGTTTTCAATTTCTGGGGTGTTGGGATCTCTGTCTAAGTCTGTGTGAAAAAGGGTTGGGTTTGCAAGAGAATCTCTCCCCTGTTTTGTTCTCTGTTCCTTTGGCAGAAAATTGCAGGAATTCTAGGGATCATTAAACAGTGGGGGTGGACCCTTTCACCAGGTTGCTCCCAGTTTGTTTGTTGATGCTTTTGCTTACATTGAGTCAAGGTAGTCAAGGTACAAAGGCCTACTTCTTTCAACAGAACCAAATTATAAGCATCTCAGAGATGTCCTTGAAGGCCCTGTGTTTAGGACTTAGGGTAGGGGACTATGCTTAGGTTTCTTTTGCTTTCTCCCTTAGAGGAACAAAATAGGAATTCATATTGCCTTTTTCTTACAAAGGAGTTGGTAGAACCCAACATAACTACCTAGCTAGTTCTGGCATAAGAACTCCAACCTCTAATCTTATCATTAATTAAAGAAAAGTAATTCACATGGAGTTCAATAAACTCATAATCTCTAGTGTTCTTTGGTGGAAATTATTAGTTTATGTTATTTAAGACAATGTAGTGAAGCATTTAGGACAAATGGATAATAAAGAGGCACTATGATTTTTTTTTTAATCTAGAATTATCTAGAATTAGGAAATATAAGTTTATTTGATTTGGACAAGACAATTTATGTGCTCAACCCTTGGATGAGCGATGGGTTAATGCAACTTGGACGCAAACGGATATGCCACTTTATATACTAACTGTAAAGTTGAAACCAAATTCATCCCCTTTTTAACTTAAGTTTTGCATCCCTTTTAATTCTTTTTATGTTTATATTAATTAACTAGAAAAACATTTAAAATTTACTTTGCATGATCACATTTTCCCAACTTTCCTAGGGCCTGAAATTTTACAACAAATATATTAAGAATAAATTACAAGCTCGAACTATGGAGGTTAATCTCTAGTTAATGAGGGGATATCCGCTGTTTTTTTTCTCTTGTTGACATGATGTCTCTAATAATTGAATTGATAAAAACAAAAGAAGCAAGGAGATAAGGGTTGGTGATATGTGCCTAAGACTCCATTGTCTCCCTCTCTCTCACGTGTGCTAGAATTAGGCTACCTTCTTCTCCAAATTGAAGGAAAATGACAATGAGGCCGAATCCACTCTATCCGGAATATAAACAAGAGAAAAATATTCTCAGCCATACATCCCCCCCAAGAAATGCTAAGTGCTAAATGTCATTGGAGTTTTGTCAGTGTATTAAAAACATTTTAATTACAACCTTGCTGTCTCAATCTATTAGTAATAAAGCTAACTTTATGTCATGTCAAGTGTTTTTTTTTAAAAATAAATAAAATAATTTTAAAAATCTCATATTAAATAAATAAAAGAATTCTTAAATAATTTATAAACGGTAACGTTGTAATGATCTTATAATATTTATGCTGTTAAAATATGAAAAAGATTGAAATTAAGGGTTGAATTTGAATATATAAAAAATGGGTTAGCAACCAAGCATGCTAAATAGCGAATTTAGATGCAAGAAAACCTAAGCATGTAGGTACCAATGATTTACGGACTAGGTTCGCATGCTTCTCTTTCATTTTCCTGATTTCTATTTCCTTTCATTCTTCGGGTGGCTCGGGGGATGGGCTCATAAAGATGTGTTTGAGCTCACCTTTCCTGTTTGGTCAACTACTGGGGCATGGAAGTCGACGGTCTATTGTGGGTTGGGGGTCCCTTTCAATCTCAATCTTCATCGACTCAGTCGCTAGCCTTGGCCCATCTATCCCCAACATGTATATTAATAATTGGTATGAAGGCCTTGATGTAATCATACGGTGATGAGGAGTTGTGCTGCATGTTGAATGATAGATAACCGACCAAACTTGTGGGCCCCCAATTGCACATGTGAACTGAAAATACCTCTACCAATTTGGTCATCGAGGTGGAACGTGCTGGGAAGCTTCAAATCTTCAAATGCATGTTTCTTTGTGTCTTTTGTTCCCTAGCACCAAAACTTGTTACTTTTGTTATAATCTTTATATTTCATATATCTTTTAAGTTCATGAATGGACTCATCCATGAAATCTAAGATGGGATAGCCAAATTCACATTGTAAAGTTGATAACTTTACAATGTTTGGTATGAAAGAGATGAATTTATATTTTTTGTGATATATCTAATTAAATTATATCGTAACATATATTTTAAAATAAGTTAACACAATATAAGGTTATAATACAATCATATTTTTATTATTTTTTATTAAAAAAAATAAAAAATCTCTTTTAAATATAACCTACTTTTCTTAATTTGACATTTTCAGGAATTATCAAACACATAGAAGAAGTCTGGTACAGTAGATCAATATAATAATTTTTTTGATGAATTTACATATATTAGTAATAAATTTAATCAAGTATACCATTTACAATTCATATAAGAATATAGACAAATCAATCAATAAAATTGCAAAATTAAATTTTATCACTTTAAAAAAATTAGAAATAATTTTAAATTTTTGAAAAAAAATCTCTAAATTTTGAAAAACATAAAAATAAATTTTTTATTTTAAGAAATTCTAGAAATTTTTGAAAAACACAAAAAATATTTTTCATTGCTAAAAAAATTCTAGAATGATAGAAAATATAAATAATTTTTATGTTTAAGAAATTATAAAAGATTAGAAAATCCATAAAATAAAAAATATAATTAAAATTTTTGAAAAGAATAAAAGATATTCTTTTTTATGCTTATAATTTTTTTAATTTATAAAAATGATTTCCTCTCTGTAATTTTTAATAAATTTTTAAAAATAAAAATATTTCTTTTATACTTTTAGATTTTTTTCAAGTAATCTCTTTTGGTTTTTTAAATTTTTTATTTTTTCAAAACATAATTATTTCCATTTTTAATTTTTAAGAATTTTTCAAAACAATAAAAATAACAATATATTTTAAAATTTTCAAAATTATTAACAAATAAAAAATTATTTTTAATTAATATTAAAATGGATTTACCCTATCTAATACTTGGTTATTTGTTGAGAAAATGTTGGCTCTGTTTTATTGTTGGTGTCAATCAACTTTGACATTTTATTTTCAATTAAGCTCTCGAGGAGTTCACTTTTATATTTTGTGACTTTCTTATTATGGTGTTTTATGGTGGGCAAGTTCTGTACTTTAAATTGTTTCCCAATTGTCCAGCAAATTGCTCGATCATTTGATGTATATTATTTACTTTCAATTAATAATTGAAGTTCAACCAATATCTGTGTATTATAGAACAATTTATTTTTATGAAGTTTGATAGTCAAATTTTTATAAGTTCCTTTTTGTTTATATATAAACTAAATTTGCATTATAATAAATAAAAATAAAACATATGAGATTATTGTTATAAATGTTTGGTCGGATGTCCACACTCCGCAGTCCTATTTTCTTAGTGCTCATTTGACTTGATTTATATTTAGCTTTTTTATTACTTAAAAGTAAAAGCTGGATGAAACAGGATTTCATAAAAAGTTCTTAAAAAAATAACTTTTTTTTTAAAGAATAAAATTCAAAATAAAGAGCTTGAAAAAAAACTTCAATTAGAAGCTTTTTCTTTTCTTATTTTTTAAAAAAACACGCTAACTTATTAAGAGAGTTATTTTTTCCCAAAAAGATTGTCTCTCTCAAAAAATACCCCTCCTCTCTCCTTATCGATCTCCCCCTCCTCTCTCTCTTTCAGAAAATCATCATTCTAAGATTTTTTTTTGTTCTTAAAAAAATTAAGATAAAAGAAGCTTCAAAATTCAATACTGCATTAAAGTTTTATTTCTTCTTTTTCTTTCTATTTTATTTTTCATTTTATTTTTTGTATTTTCTTTTTAGATTTTGGATCCTTTCTTTAATAGTTGATATTTCTCAATTTATTATTGAATTTGACAATTATGTGATGTTTAT
The DNA here is from genome assembly GCF_002168275.2 of Theobroma umbraticum. NCBI lineage: Eukaryota > Viridiplantae > Streptophyta > Magnoliopsida > Malvales > Malvaceae > Theobroma > Theobroma umbraticum. Next base: position 2,347,963 of record NW_018397275.1, read on the forward strand.
TTATTCTTAACTTTTTTATGGTGTATCTAATATTTGATGATTATGTTTGAAATAATTAATTAAACAGGTCAATAGTTGTTGAGATAAATTAGATGAAAATTAAAATAATATTTGTTGATTATGGTTGTTGAGATAATATTGTTCATGGAAGCGAACTTTGTTGGTAAGGATATCAATAGCTAAACATGATTTTCCTGAATTATTACCATCACCCTAGACTTCTTTTCTTCTTTTATAGGTTCTTTTTCATTGTAAGGGTTAAAGGTTTTAGTAGTCAACTCACTACTTTTTTTCATCTCTCATTTTTTTATTTGATTCAAATTTCTCTTGATTTTATTTATTTATTATTATTCAATAAAAATTTTATTTATGGGTTATGTGTTGCTTATAAATTATTTGTTGAACTCTTTTTTAATAATTTATTATCAATTATAAACTTTATGTTATGTAAAAATCCTTTTTATATTTTCAAAAATTTATTTTAAATAGATAACAAATAAGTTAATTTTATTTATTTTGAACAAAGAAATTCACGATTAATAAAAAGTTATTTATTAAATACCTTGATGGTAATTTTAACTAAAGTTAGAGTTTATATAAGTTGTTTTACCAAACAACTTATCTATAAAAAAAGTTTATAAAAGGTAAATTTACCAAAAAACTTTAATTTAATTTTAAAAGCTATTATTTTTTATAAAAGTTTTATAATAACTTTTAAGTTAAAAAAAAGGTAGGCCAAACATGCTCTTAACCAATTTATTCATCAACGCAGCCAGACGGGCACACCTATACACCTATATAGATGTTGTTATTGGTCTGCTACATTAAAGCACTTCAGGACTAGGTCCAGGCCAACTATATTATCTTGGATGGGTTGGTCCATTCATTTCTATGAATAAGTTTTCTTAGTTTTCTACAATCATCCTTTGTAGTTCTATATCTAGTAACTTTCAAAGTTCACATGTGCATGTTTCACACTAATACCACATCCTTACAACATCAAGCTCTACTTCACCTAATAGTCCTACAATATCAAACTTTAATTAGCATGATTTAAACTTGATTGCTTCAATTGCACTTTAATTAAACTTGATATTTGATTCTTTGATTGCACTTATGAAATTGATCATGATAAACTTGTTGAACTTTAAGAAAATAAATTTAGATTCATCTATTATATTGGTCAAGATACATGCTTACATGATTTTCTATTTTGTTTGACTTTAAAGTTTGAAGTCTAAAACTTGACTTGAGCTATGCATTTGATTATGAATTTAATTGTCAAGCTTGACTATGACATATACTGTGAGTTGACATAGTTGAAATTTATTTTGAATATATATTTAACTGTTAACTATGTCTTCATTAAGCCTTCATGTTTACATGATCTAAAGATTTTGTGTGTATCCAACTTTAGCATATAGGTTATTATAAACAACTTGACATGTCAAATGGAATATGACCAATAGCTTTTGTTGGTAATGAATGCCTAATCTCTTTTGTGAATCTTGACAGTTGCTATTCATTAATGCTTGGATGAACATATTCATAAGTTGAGTGCTTTATCTTTAATTTTTTGTTTAGTATCACTCATGAATTATGAAGAATATTGAGAAATATCATGTACCATATTAAAGTTCAATGCTTGCATTGTTTGGGTATATGTCTATATATCTGTGAAAATTGAAATCATGATTAATGAAAATAACCATTTTATTTTTTGTAATCATGCTAGTGCTTACTTGATCAAAATATTCTCTTGCATAATTTCAATAAGTGCAAAATACTTTGATCATGCTTCATCAACAATGATATGCCTTTTGTGAAAGCTTTTCTTGAATTGAAAATTTCATATATAATTTGGAAAATACATCTTGCAATGTTTGCTTCAAAATGACTTGGATAAATCATTGGTTAAGAATGATTTGGAAGAATACTCGCTAAAAATGCTTAATGATAATATTTTTTTCAATCTTCTCCTTGAGTTGCTATTTTTATATGAATTAGGAAATTTCTTGAAAATGCTTGATTGATATTGCTTGGTTGGTTGATATTGAGAATAAATAATGAATATTTGATTGTGATTAATTATTGATAATGCTTGATGATAATTGAAAATGATGCTTGAAGACTAATGATACTTTAAACATGCGTAGGAACTACTTTGCAAATATTTCTTGAAAATATGAGTATTTAATGTATATGTTGAATATTTATTCAAATGCTCATACTCTTTTAGTTCCATGAATACTTGAGGATTAGGGAAATAAATTAAATATCCATTTGGATGCTCATTTATTCTAGGCTCATAATTTCTCTCTTAATATTTGAGCTATTAAGAATCTCTAACAATTTGTGTTGAGCTTATGATTTCTTGCAAGGGAGTCAATCATTGTCACTGATATCATAAGTAATTAAGATTTTCAATAACAAGGTTTGGTGAGAATTCAACGTTTGGTGTTCTTCACTACCGGTAACATCTTTCTAACACCAAAATTGATATTGCACCTTATATTGCTTCTTACTTAAACTTGAATGTTAAAATGTATAATTGGTATCAAGCCTTAAGTTTTTTTAATTAGTATCTAGCTTTAAAATTAGTACCAAGCTTTAGAATTGTCTTTTCTCACTTGAGCTTTAAATTGATCATATCTTTTTTAAATGTGTTTAAGCCTTGAAGTTGATATGCTTAGAATGCTTAATGATAGGGAAAGTTTTTACTAATGCTTTACCAATTGATGTAATGAGTTTTAAAATTATTCCATCTCTCATAAGAGATATTGTGCTTTTACAAAAAGGGAGATTTTATTTATATCTGTCAATTGGTATATTGAACTTTAACACTTGATATTGGAGTTGAAATATGGCTTATTTGCTTATTAAACATCTTTATGCTTATCTTTCTTAAACTTCATAAATGTTATATCCACATTTCGCTTATATATATATATGTGGCATTCTTGTTGATGATTCTCTTGATGAATTAATACTTGAATGTGTTTAATGGTTATATTTTTTAATGACTTGGTTGAGGATATTAAGTACATATATATGATGACTTGGTGGCATTATGGTTACATATTCATGGTCTTAATGCTTATATTGTTGATGTTTTTTCCTAATCGTTATTTCTTAAGTTTAAATGTTTAATGCTTAAACTTTTAACCTTTTTGATATAACAAAAAAAGAGAGAAGGTTTATGAGCAAATTTAATTTTATGCATATGTTGAGGGGGAGATTTCAAAATAATTTCAAATGCAAATTATGCTCATAGTTTTGTCATATCAAAAAGAGAGATATTGTTAGGTTTAAAATTATTATAGTTTTGATTATGACAAAATTAGCAAATTTGCTCGAACATTATTTGAGTGATCCTTGACAGGTTCTTAAAATGATTTAACTCTCATATATTTGTTTTTGCATAGTTACAAGCTTGAGTTTTGAAGTTATTGAACTCTGACTATAAGCTTGTATGACTTAGTTGTATGAATGTTTATGATTCCCATTCATTAAAGTTTAATTTAAAGACTAAAGGAAAATCTAGATGCACTTTTTAAGAGAGAATTTAGAATATCTTTTTTAATAATGACAAAAAAAAAGAGAGAAAAGAAGGACTAAGTTAAATAGAGTTTGATAGGTCTTTATATTTAATTTATGTGTGTGATGTTTAGTTATGGTTTTGTTGACTATTATGTGCTAGTTTTTATAGATATTCAATATATCTTGTTTAACCATTGTGGATATTATATATCTTGTTTAACTACTGTGGATATTATAAATATTTTATTGTAAATCTTTAAAGAAAACTAGATGCATTAACTAAAGAGAGTAACTCATTACGCATAAAGATTTGAAGCATTCATATTGAACATAGACATTGCACTCTTAATGTAGGAGTGTTTTGTCATATCAAAAATAAGAGAGAAAGAATGTTGACTTTATGCGTTTTTTATAATAACAAGGCATTCTCATTCATTGGTGTTTAATTATATTATTTAAGTGTGCAAGAGAAAGTTTAAATTCATTAATATATTTGGTATTTGAAAGCAAGTAAAGATGCTTGTTCAGTTGCAAGATGGGTTAATCGGTTAAACAAGCAAATAAGAAAGAGCTTTAATGAAGATGGATTAGTCATAACCGATTAACATAAATCCTTAATCAATTAAAGCAATTATAGGGGCTACACTAAGAACTGATAGAAAGGTCTTAATTGGTTAACACAAGGTTTAATCAGTTAAGTGAGTTCTGAATACAAAACAAAATCCTTTTAATCGATTAAAGGGAAGGGGTTAATTGGTTAAAGGTTAAAGTTAAAGTGTCAAGAAGTGCCAAAATTCAAATTCAAAATATTGATGATCGTCCAAGGCACCAAACCAAAAGATTTAAAGTTGAAGACTTCTAATTAGTTGGAGCCCATTTTTATTAGTTAAGGATGAATGAAGAGAAGTTTCAATAAGTTAAAGGAAGCATTAATCGGTTGAAAAGAAGGTAGCCAATAACGTGCTTGAAGGTGCTTGAAAATAGAAAGTTATTAATAAGTTAAAGCTACCGTTAATTGGTTAACATAGAGAAACAGAGTACAAGTCAAAGAAGGTTTAATCAGTTAAAACAGGCTTAATTAGTTAAAGGTTGCCTTTAACTGGTTAATGAAGCACTGCATGTACATTTAAATTTAAGTACAAAAAGAAAAATGACGGTCAGAAGTAGCTAGTTTTTGTCTCTAATGGCGAGAAGTGATTTTTCAAGTATTTAAAACCTTTCTAACAGTAAAAAATCATATAGAGAAGCTAACCAAAGTAATTTGAGTTTAAAAGACCAAAAACCTTTTCTACACACTTGTATTTCACTCCCTACCTTTGAAAAAGTGTTTGAGTTTAACTTTGTACATCTTAGATTAACTAAGTGATCAATTGTATTTCATTTTTCTCTATTTCTTATTGACTTAGAGTGTGAGAGACATTCTAAGGGGTAAACCAAGATTGGGTTAGCTTGGTTGTTGTTGTAGGTTCTAATTTAGCCTTAGAAAAGTTAGTTTTGGGTTTTGGTTAATCCCTAAAAAAACAATTGTTAAAGGTTGTAGCTAAGCTTGTGAAAAGCCATTGTAAATGCTTGGTGGAAGCTTGATAATTTCATTGATTTAGTAAATTTTTTTAAAAATCCTTGATTGGGAAATCGAGGTAGTGGATGTAGGTTGATGTAGTTCAAAGGGATCGAATCACTATAAATCATTGTGCTTTGTCTACTTTCTTCTATTTTCCTTTTATTCTTAACTCTTAAATCACTCTTTCAAGAAGTTTTAAACTTCCATTATCAAATTCCCTCAATTAGCTCTTAACTTGGAAAGGATTTTCATGTTATTTCGAAAGTGCTATTCACCCCCCTCCAACACTTTTTTTTGGGACCAGCAGTATTAATGTTCCCTTAAACCATGTCAATCGCATTTTGAAGCATGCAAGGATTCTCAAGTTATGACACATACTCCACTTGATCAAAGCATGTGTTTCCAGCACTTTCCTCCACCACATCACTATTGGCTCCATAAGTTTTTGATGATAATAAAACATTCTCACTCATTAATGGTTAACTATACTACTTAAATGTACACAATAAAAATGTATGTCGATAATAAGTTAATCATTAAAAAGCAAATATCAAAACTCATAAGAATAAAGGAGTTTCAAATGAGCCATAAATAGAAGCCTCTTAGTCAGATAACCAAGGGAGTAAGTCAGCTAAAATTCAAAAGTGAAATTGGATGGTTCAAAGACAATAAGCTCTCAATTGGTTAAAATCTTACTAAACAGATTAACGGAGTAAAGCAAATTATGAGACAGAGAAGACTTAATTGACAAAGAAGTATTGTTAGCCAGCTAAGAGCTCACTGTCAAAGAATTTGATTATGACAGAGAAGACTTAATCGACTAAGAAGTATGGTTAATCAACCAAGAAGTATGGTTAATCAACTAAGAGCACATTGTTTGAAAATTTGAATTTGAATGCTTGAAGATAGACTAATGGCTAGAATTGACTTTAATTGTTTCCAATAGTCTGAAGTTGTCAACATTCATTGAAGTTGGTTTTTCAAGTATAAAAGACATCCCTAATGAATAAAAAGAAGATTAGATGCTTTCAAGATCAAAAAGAGCTTAAAAATAGCAAAAATTCTCTCAACTTTTCTTGCTTTCACTCCAATCTTTGTAATAGAGTTTAGCACTTCATTTTGTACCATTTAGATCAAGTTAGTGATCATAGGTACCTTTTATATCTATTTTCCTTGATTACTTAGAGTGTGCAAGTCACTCCAAGGGGATTAATTAAGCTTGGGTTAGCTTGATTGGTATTATGGGCTCTAACTCAGTTTAAGAAAAGTTAGTTTTGGGTTTTGGTTGATCTTGTGAAAAACTATTGTTAAAGGTTGTGGTTTAGCCTTTGAAAAACTATTTTGGGTTTTGGTCGATCTTGAGAAAAACTATTGTTAAAGGTTGTGGCTGAGCTTGTGAAAAGCCATTGTAAAAGCTTGGTGGAAAGTTGAGAATTCCACTGATTCTAGTAATTTGATTTGAAAATTCTTGATTGGAAGATCAAGGTAATGGATGTAAGTTAAAGAGATCAAACAACTATAAATCTTTGTGCATTGTCTACCCTCTTTTATTTTTCATTTCACTCTTATTTATATCAATCTTTTATGAGGTGCTTAACTTCTTATCATTGATCTCTAACAAGCCTTTAATTTGAAGCTAAGCTTAGTGACATTTAGAAAATGATATTCACTTCTCCTCTGGCACATATTTTTGAGACCAACTAATGGTATTAGAGGTTAACTCTCATTCTTAAGGCCTAACACTTTTAAGGAAGATCCAAATGACTCTTCAAAAATCTATTGTTGCTGAGAGACAGTCCACAAACAAACCACCTTTCTTTGATGGATCAAACTACCGCTATTTGAGTACTAGAATGTCTATTTACATAAAGGCAATAGATTATGAATTGTGGAATGTCATCACTGATGGACCTTATATCCTTTCAACCATAAATGTTGTAACCAATGAAATGATATCCTAGCCGAGGGTTGAATGGATTGAAGTTTAAACCAAAAAGGTTCAAACAAACTTTAAGGCTATTAAAACTCTACACTATACCTTAACTCCCATAAAGTTTAACAAAGTGTCAAGTTGTACCACTACTAAATAAGTTTGAGACAAATTTAGAATTATCCATGAAGGGACATCACAAGTAAGGAGTCCAAAATTGCTCTTCTAACCCACAACTAAGAAATGTTCAAGATGGAATCTGGTGAAGATATTACTAGTATACTTGATAGGTTTATTAACATTACCAACAAACTTAGTCAATTAGGTAAGCCAATCCCTGAATATGAACTTGTCAAAAGACTTTTTACAAGCCTACCTAAAAATTGAAAGCTAAAAATAACTACTATTCGAGAAACTAATGACTTAAATGTCATTACTCTTGATGAAATCTGTGGCTTCTCTTCTCATTCATGAGTTAGAGCTTAAAGAAAAAGAAGAAGAAGAAGAAGAAGACAAGAGAGAAGCCAAAGAAAGGAAAAAAAACATTGCTTTAAAAGTAAGCACTCTTAAAGAAGAATTTGATAATTTATCATATGATGATGATGAAGAGTTAGCCATGGTAGCAAAAAGATTAAGAAAACTTATGGGATAAAGAGATAGAAGACTAGCTAAGAAAAGCTATAGAAGAAATCAAAGTTCTTCATGAAAAATTAGAAATAAAAATGATCTAACAAGAAGGAGATTTTATATGTTTTGATGTAAGAAATCTGGACACTTTAAATCGAAATGCCCCTTGCTAAAGGAGGAAACTCTTAAGAAAAATAAAAAATCAAAGAAAGTTATGGTGACTGCAACCTGGTCTAACAGTGATGCATCAAGTTCAGAAGTTGATGAAGAGAAAGTGAAAGAAAGAGCAAACCTATGTCTGATGGCCAAAAATGATGAATCCGAGGTATTTTTTACCTTTTATGATATTTCAATTGATGAATTTCAAGAAGAAAAAGAATGCATCTATGTTGAGTTTGAAAAATTTGCATCAAAATATAAGGCTTTAAAAAGAAAGACTATATCTCTTGAGAATGATTTAGAAAAGATAAGACATGATTTTGACTTTGTTTTTTAACAACGAAATTTTCTTCAAACTGAATTAGAACATTCTAAAATAGATTTTGAAGTTCAAAAATTAGAACTTGAAAACAGAAATGAAGCATTGCAAAAGGCAATTGATGAAAACATTACTCTTAAAGGTTTGACAAAAGAAACATCAAGAAGAAATACAAACTTTAAGAGAAATACTAATGGTTTTTCATCTAGATGTTATGTTTGTGGCAAAATAGGTCATCTTTCTTATTAATGTCATAGAAGAAGAATCACTCAAAGAACAAAAATGATTTGG
>NW_018397275.1:2356399-2357035 GCF_002168275.2 Theobroma umbraticum
GCTCTTATGTAGCAACTAACCTTCACAGACCCATCAAGGTATTGGTACCTGTTAAGAAAAACAGAAAATCTATTTTGCAAGTTGAGCTAAATCGAGAAGACATATGTTCGAAAGCTCAACTGAAGCAGAAGCAACCATGATACATGGATAGTGGCTGCTCATGGCATATGATAGGAAATGAAATGTTGTTAGCTCAACTTGATAAGAAAAAAGGTGGTATTGTATCATTTGGAGATGATTCAAAAGGTAGAATTCATGGTATAGGAACTATTAGTAAAAATTCTCATGCTTAAATTAATCATGTGTTGTTTGTTAAAGGCTTAAAGTATAATCTATTAAGTATTAGTCAACTATGTGATAAAATCTTTAATGTATGTTGTGATTCATATAAATGTGAAGTTATAGATATTAGTACTAACAATATTTCATTAATAAGAAAAAGAATAAAAAATATGTATGTTATATTTCTTGAAGATCTTGAGTTAGATTGTAAGACATGTCTTATGATAAATGATGAAAATGATAGCTGGTTATGGCATCGAAGACTTGGATATGTAAGCATGCATACCATTTCAAAACTAATGAGAAGAAATCTGATTATTGGATTGCTTGAACTTAAATTTGAGAATGATCAGA
>NW_018397275.1:2357045-2357136 GCF_002168275.2 Theobroma umbraticum
TTGTCAATTAGGGAAACAAGTTAGAACATCTTTCAAAGCTAAAATGATTATTTCAACCTCTAGACGTCTTGAATTGTTGCATATTGATCTA
>NW_018397275.1:2357146-2357211 GCF_002168275.2 Theobroma umbraticum
TCAACATAACTAGCTTAGGAGGTAAGTCATATAGTTTTGTGATAGTTGATGACTATTCTAGATAT
>NW_018397275.1:2357221-2357536 GCF_002168275.2 Theobroma umbraticum
ACTTCCTTGCTCACAAAAATGATGCATTACCAACATTTACAAATCACTATAAGAGAGTTCAAAATAAAAAAGGACTTTTCATTATTAACATTAAAAGTGATCATGGAGGTGAATTTGAAAGCTTTTGCAATGAAAAAGGGTTGGATCACAACTTTTCTGCACATAAAACACTTCAACAAAATGGAATTGTTGAGAGAAAAAAATCAAACTTTAAAAGATATGGCTCGAACCATGCTTTGTGAAAATAATTTACTAAAGTATTTTTGGGTAGAAGCTATCAATATAGCAGCCTACATTCTAAATAGAGTTTCAATA
>NW_018397275.1:2357546-2357706 GCF_002168275.2 Theobroma umbraticum
TATCTAAAACTCCCTATGAATTATACAAAGGCAGAAAACTAAACATTTCTCATTTTAGAAGTTTTGGCTGTAAATGCTTTGTTTTGAATAATGGAAAACATTTTCTTGAAAAATTTGATGCTAAAAATGATGAGACAATATTTCTAGGGTATGCATTGAA
>NW_018397275.1:2357716-2357783 GCF_002168275.2 Theobroma umbraticum
TATAGAATTTTTAACAAAAGAACCCTAACAATTGAAGAATCCATTCATGTAGTTTTTGATGAAACTA
>NW_018397275.1:2357793-2358023 GCF_002168275.2 Theobroma umbraticum
AAAGAAAGTTTTTGTTGATGATAATGATGCAAAGGACTTTGAGAGACAAATGGAAGAAATGAGCCTAGAGAATAAGAAAAATAGTGAAGAAAACTTTTTTGAAAGAGGAACAGAAGCTCCATTTTTAAAAGATTTGTCAAGAGTTAAGAGTCCACACGATGATCTTCTAAAGAGTTGAAAATATGTCAAAGATCATCCATAAGAGCAGATTATTGGTGATCCTTCAAAAA
>NW_018397275.1:2358033-2358143 GCF_002168275.2 Theobroma umbraticum
CAGAAGAGGAGTTAAAGAAACATGTGAATACTCAACTTTCATTTCACAAATCGAGCTTAAAAATTTTAGAGAGGCAGAAAAAGAAGGCTAGATGTTGGCCATGCAAGAAG
>NW_018397275.1:2358153-2358517 GCF_002168275.2 Theobroma umbraticum
ATTTGAAAGAAATAGAGTATGGATATTGGTTTCAAGGCCATTCGATCACCTAATTATTAGTACAAAGTAGGTGTTCAGAAACAAAGGTAGATGAACAAGGTAATGTAATAAGGAAAAAAGCTAGGCTAGTTACTTAAGGATATAATCAGGAAGAAAGTATTGACTATGATGAAACCTTTGCTCCTGTTGCTAGGATAGAAGCTATAAGATTATTGCTTGCATTTGCATGTTTTATGAATTTCAAATTATATCAAATGGATGTGAAAAGTGCATTTTTAAATGGTTTTATTCAAGAAGAAGTTAATGTCAAACAACTCCCTAGGTTTGAGGATTTTGAAAAGCCTGATTATGTTTTCAAATTGCA
>NW_018397275.1:2358527-2358929 GCF_002168275.2 Theobroma umbraticum
TATGGATTAAAACAAGCTCCAAGAGCTTGGTATGAAATACTTTCAAAGTCTTTAGTTGAAAAAATGTATATAAGAGGAAATATTGATACAATATTAAGAAATGCTAGAATGATTTAATTATAGTTCAAATTTCTATGGATGATATTGTATTTAGTGCTACTAATGAAGTTTTGTGTAAGAACTTTATTGAAGAAATGCAGGGTGAGTTTGAAATGAGCATGATGGGTGAACTAAAATTCTTTTTTGACCTTCAAAACAAACAATGAAAGGATAGTATCTTCCTTAATCGAGAAAGATACCTTCAAGACATGCTGAAAAGGTTTGATGTGATGAAGTTGAAGTCGATTAGCACACCAATGAATCCCTCTACCAAGCTTGATAAAGATGAAAAAGGAAAGAGTG
>NW_018397275.1:2358939-2359864 GCF_002168275.2 Theobroma umbraticum
GCTTTATAGAGGTATGATTGGCTCTTTACTCTACTTAACTGCTAGCAAACTTAACATATAGTTTAGTGTATTCTTGTGTACACATTTTCAATCACATCCCAAAGAGTCACATTTAACAGTTGTAAAAAGAATTTTTATGTACCTCATGGATACACAAAGTCTATGATTATGGTATCCAAAAGGATCATCTTTTGATCTCATTGGATACGATGTTGATTTTGCTAAAAGTAAAACAAATAGAAAAAGTACTAGTGGCACTTATCAGTTTCTTCGAAATAGGCTTGTATCTTAGCCATGTAAAAAGCAAAACTCTATTGCATTATCAATAGCTAAAGCTGAATACATATCTTTAAAAAGTTGTTGTGCTCAAATTACATGGATTAAATAATAGTTAAAAGATTATGGAATACCCTTGCATAATATACCCATATTTTGTGATAACATAAGTGCGTAAACATCTTAAAAAATCTAGTTCAGCATTTTAGAACCAAACATGTTGAAATTTGACATCATTTTATTCGAGATCATGTGATTAAAGGAGATATTAAGATTGAATTTGTTAATACTGTGCATCAATTGTTGGATATCTTTGTCAGTTAAAATTCTGCTACACAAGTATACATATCGAATAGATAGTATATTAGTAAGCAGAGTATCGATCCCACAGGGACTTGATCTAAAATTTTACTAAGTACTAAAATTAGAACAATTTAGTTTTATTCAAATAATTAAAATCTGAATTCTAATTGAACTAAAAATTACGCAACTAAAACTAATTTAATTACAAATTAAAGCAACAAGATAATTGGGCAAACAGCAAATCAAACAAGCCTAGGATTACAATATCCCTCACACTTCATCTAAATCTTGCCCCTCTTTCTTAATTTATTTCAATGGGTTGAATTGTTAACCTAGAGTTCTAAAT
>NW_018397275.1:2359874-2405138 GCF_002168275.2 Theobroma umbraticum
GGTCTCCCGACTTATCTTATAAAAATATCTATTTTAACTTAAATACTATATCCTTATGTGAATTGAAATTAAAATAGACCCATTCAGTTCAGGCTCTAATTTGGCTACATATGGCCTATAGGTATATCCCTATCCTATACGCAAATCAATTAATATGATCATATGCTATCCTAATTTTAGTCTACACTAAACTTCCTTTTCCAAGTTTGTTTAGGTTCCTAGATCAATTTAATTGGTGGCCATGCAATTAAAATCATTAAGCAAAAATCGGAATAAGCAATTCGAATCCCATTAAAGATAAGTAAGAAAGAGATTAAAAGTTAGATTACATGTGAGTTCAATTGCAATCCTAGAAAAATAATTTAGATCATAGTATATAATAAAAACAATATCCAAAGAAATTTAGCCATGAATCCAAGTCAAAGAAAATAAGAAAAACACAAAAGTAAAGAGAGAAAACTAATAGTTAGAGTTTTGTGATCTTGATTCTCCCTCCAATTCTCTTGTTTTCTTGGCTTTTTTCTTGGCTTCAAATCTTCAGAATAGTTGCTTACTGCCTCCTCTCTAAAATCTCTGAAAAAGGCTCCTTAAATAGGCTCCAAATAACCTAATTTTCAAAATCCTGTTAACTTCCCTTATTTTTTGGAACGTCGCACAGCGCTGCGGCGCTACTTCTCCAGCGAAACCGAAACCGCTCTTCTCAAAACCGAAACCCTTTATCTTAAACTTTTCAAACCTTAAGTCAAAAACTGAGAAGAACAATGATCTAATCTTGATTTCTGATTGATGTTTAGAAAAAGAAGAAAGGGAAATGTCCCATGGAAGACAGTTCACCATCCAAGGTTATAAGAAAAAGGTAAAAAGAATGAACTAGTATCAGAAATTGAAAAAGTAAGAAAGAAACAAAAAGAGAAAGCATCAAAATCAAAGAAATAAATGGAAAGAGGAAAATCCAACAAAATAGGTAACTCTACATCTTTAAAATTTAGGAATAAGATTCATAAGGAAATATTTAAGAAGATAGAGAATGCACCCATATCTTGCAAAAAATTCATTGATTGGGACAATTTTGATGAAGTTCTAGAGATCAAATAGGGTTTGTTAGAATATTTTTAGGAAATCAAATTAAAGAAATTAAGTGTTTTTTAGAATAGATCTTATAGTGCTAGTTTTGTCAAAAAATTTCACTTTAGCATTGGGCTAGATAAAACTGAGCTAGATGATTTAGAGGACTTTGTTGAGGACGATTTTAATGTATTTTTGAATGGAAAAAAATTTGTGGTTACTGCAACTAATTTGAGAAATTTACTGAAAATTGAGTGTAATGTGAGAGAAGATGAGATTTCAGAGGAATATGATCCCTCATCTTTGCGGGAAATCATCATTAGGAAAGAGAAAGATACTCTTTCAAGAGTTATGCAAGTTTTATCAAGAGTCCTCGAACTAGGATCTTACACTACTTCATTGCTTCAGCAATTCATGGATGAAGCAGTAGCTTTAGTTATGTAAGTCTTCAAAACATGTAGTTGATGGAACATGCATTCACTGCAACTCTCCTCAATCTTGGAAGATTTATGATAGAAAGAATAAAAGGAACCTGTCGCGTAGATAAAGTTAATCTGGCCTATGGAAACCTCATCACTTCTTTGGTAAGGAAAAAGGGAATTTGGAATACAAGGTATCAAATGGATCAAGTCAAAAGCAGAGATCAAGCCATCTATTTGAGAGGTTGACCAAAAATGGGATATAAGCTTGAAGGAGAAACATTCATCAAAACTCTCAAAGTCACTCCAAGAAATAAGTATTCCACCTTTGCTCAGACAAAGTCAACTCCCTCTCAAATCTCAAATGAGATGATTTTAGATTTATTGATGAGAATTGATGGCAAGCTTACTGATTAGTCTGAGAGAATTTTGAAAATTGAAGATCATCTGCAAGAGCTGGCAAATTTTATGAAGGAAAAAGGAAAAACACCATCTGGTCCTACATCTCAAGGTACTTTAGCAGCCCTAAGTCCTATACCAGAAGGACAAACTATTGAAAATTCTGTTTCTCAAATCGAAGGTGGTGAACTTGAACCTGCTCCAACAAGAAAACAATCTACTCCAGAACCTGAAGTTGAAGGAGAATACAATGATGATACAAAAGTGATTGGATCTTTTAATGAAAATTCTAATCCTCAACAACATGATAAAGCATAGAAAACTAAGCCATCTTTAACAAATTCTGAAAAAGTATTAATTATGGATGTGTTTCATCAAATGGTAAGGGAAGAGCAAGCAGAAAAAGAAGCAATAAGAAGCAGAACATAGAAACTAACACCTGCAAGAACTTCCCTTGAATCAATTCACACCACAAGTAAAAGTGAACCTACTAACCAAGTGAGAAAAAAAGTAGCTACATTTACATGAGATATACCCAAACCTACTAGAAAAGGCAAAAAGACAATGACAATGAAAACCAGATTTCTCAAGAGAAGAATGTCTTTCAGGTTAGCTGACAAAACTAGATCCTCAGTCAAGTCCTCTAGCCAAAATCCTCTCCAAGTCTCAGACACTCCTTCCCCTGATTCCTCACCCCAAAAATCATCACCTTTGTCATCTCTCAAACCCCTCAATGTTCATTTGGTACTAATGAATCCACGCTTTCTTACTCTTCTTGAACTAGCAGACCATCCTTGTTTTGTTGATGACAAAAAAGAGAGAAAATAAAAGTAACAATATAACAATTTAGGAATTTGATTATAATGATGCGTAGTTTTTTTTTTTACTACTGATGGTTAGTGTTTGGATGTTGATAACTTACTCTTTGTTATGATACCTTGTTATCTTTGTTTACTTGTGAATGACATTTGATTTGAGAACGGATATGGTTTGTTGATGATGATATGCTAATGATAGTTGGTTAAAATATTGATAATATTTTGTCACTTATTACTTGTAGTTCTGCAAGCTTGTATGTCAATTCATGAATATATTCGATTATATGTTTGAATCAATGCTTGTTATCTTCATTAAGAAATAGATAAAAATTAGCTGGCCTGCTAAGTTGGATAACAAAATAGCTTGAAAAGATCATGCATACATTAAGGGGGAGTACACATTCAAGGAGAGAAATTCCTTATCTTGTGTAGTACAAAAGGAATGAATAGACATTATGCTATTAATCAAGGAATGTTTTGTCATAATCAAAAAAGGAGAGATTGTTGGCTTCATAAGTTTTTGATGATAATAAAACATTCCCACTCATTAATGTTTAACTATACTACTTGAGAGTGCAGGATGAAAATGTATGTCGATAATAAGTTAATCACTGAAAAGCAAATATCAAAACTCATAAGAATAAAGGAGTTTCAAATGAGCCACAAACAGAACCCTTTTAGTTAAAAAACCAAGGGAGTTAGTCAGCTAAAATTTAAAAGTGAAGTTGGTTGGTTCAAAGACAATAAGCTCTCAATCGGTTAAAATCTTACTTAACTGATTAACAGAGTAAAATAGATTACGAGATAGAGAAAACTTAATCGACTAAGAAGTATTGTTAGCTAGCTAAGAGCTCACTGCTAGAGAATTTGATTACAAGACAGAGAAGACTTAATCTACTAAGAAGCATGGTTAGTCAACTAAGAGCACATTGTCTGAAAGTTTGAATTTGAATGCTTAACGATAGATTAACAGCTAGAATTGACTCTAAACTGTTTCCAACGGTTTGAAGCTATCAACATCCATCAGAGTTGGTTTTTCAAGTATAAAAGACATCCCCAATGACTAAGAAGAAGATTAGATGCTTCTAAGATCAAAAAGAGCTCAAAAATAGGAAAAATTCTCTCAACTCTTCTTGCTTTTCACTTGAATCTTTGTAATAGAGTTTAGCACTTCATCTTGTACAATTCAGATTAGGTTAGTGATCATAGATATCTTTTTATATTTGTTCTTCTTGATTACTTAGAGTGTGCAAGTCATTCTAAAGGGATTAATCAAGTTTGAGTTAGCTTGATTTGTATTATAGGTTCTAACTCAGCTTAGGAAAAGTTAGTTTTGGGTTTTGGTTGATCTTGTGAAAAACCATTGTTAAAAGTTGTGGTTGAGCCTTTGAAAAGCCCTTTTGGGTTTTGGTTGATCTCGTGGAAAACTATTGTTAAAGGTTATGACTGAGCTTGTTAAAAGCGATTGTAAAAGCTTGGTGAAAGCTTGGGAATTTCATTGATTCTAGTGATTTGGTTTGAAAATCCTTGATTAGAAGATCAAGGTAGTGAATGTAGGTCAAAAAAACTAAACCACTATAAATCTTTGTGCATTGTCTACCCTCTTTTCTTTTTTTTTTATTCCATTTCACTCTTCTTTACATCATTCTTTCATTAGGCGTTTAATTTCTTATCAGTGATCTCTAACAAGCCTTTAATTTGAAGCTAAGCTTAGCGGCATTCAAAAAGTGCTATTCACCCCTTCTAGCACACATCTCGAGGACCAACAGTCACCATATGCTGTCTGAATTGGACTACAAATTAAACCCCTTTTTGAATTATAATGTGACTCCAACTTTTTAACCTTATCCTCCTGCCTTTCTAACTCTTTTGAAATTCTTGAAAATATCCGTTACACCAAAATTGCTTCTTAAAATTTAGATAGCTTCTACAAATCACTTAAGTCAAAAGTCCCATTTTCTTTGGAATTCTTAATATGTTGGACTTTCTTTGAATTCAAATTCCCATTACCCATATTTTTCTCACCTTACACATCATTGTTCAAATTCAAATTTCCTTCCAACTCATTGTTGCTAGAATTTGAATTTGCACTTTGATTTTTTACATATTCCAGCTGGCTCCTATCTCCATGATCATCATCCATATTTGATTGGATCCCTTTTTCACATTCTGACATCCTTTCATCAACAACTTTTGCAACAATAGATGCCACTTCAGTGATAGTTGCATGGATTGTGAATTAATTTTCACCAACCTTAATTGTTGAAAACCTTGGAATTTGTTTTAAGCTACAGACTCTCACCAATATTCTCCTATAATCAAATTGGTTCATTAATAAAGATTTTGAGTCTATCTTTACACATTCAACCCATTTATCTCCAAAGCTTTAAACAAATTCTCATGCCAAGCATGGATTGGAATTTCTTCCACACGGACCCAACATTCAAATTTTTGTTGTTGGATATCACAATCATATAAAGCTGCCATACTAAGCCATTTTTTTAGTTGACTTGGGGAACCTGCCAATGCTTTGTCCATCTCCTGTTGTTTATATAATGTAATGACAATTGTGAAACCACTAGCAATCCTTACCTTAGCCACAAAACCTAACTCTGCAACCTTAGCTCCACATGACTTGTGCTAACGCCATTGCGTATGGTCCCTAAAACGGTCTTTTTCAACCATGCCATGTTAGATTTGGGAATGTGGACTGTTAACTCATCCTTGGTCACCTTATTCAACCCCTTTTGTAGATTGTAATTCATAGGTGTGGTAGAACTCTTCCTTTCTCCCATTAAAACCTCTTTAAAAGAGCATTGATTACTTGTAATTAGCCTTGGCCTATCACAAATTGTGGAGACTTTACCATCCTTCTCAACAATTGCTTTCTTAACTACCAATTTTTCTCTTGCTATAAACCATGCTGAATTGATAACCTCATCTTTTCTTATTTTTTAAACTTGATAAACACAAATTTGATCACACGCTAGCAAGAACCTCTCGGTATGAATACATCCACCACTACCCCAATCTAGTCAAAAGCTTTTCTAATCTTTGCCCATGAGACACCCACCTTTAGATTATCCATAAAAACCAAGTGCAATGAAGATTTCCATCGTGCCAACTTTGATCATCCATGTATCCTTGTACCTTGAAACCCTTGCCATCAAAAGTCTATTTTTGCTTTTTTTTTTTTTATAATTGGGAGAGAGGGGATTCGAACTCTACTCTCTACTCTTTAGGTAGGGAGATCATGCACTAACCAATGAGCTAATGCTCAAGTGCAAGAAAACTCCATTTCTCTTTCTAGAGCCATTTTCCCTATAATATACTATAAATTTAATAATCATAATATCACCTTGAGAAAACTCAGAAAATGTTTTCATAAAATTTCTCGGTTTTTGATAAAATGTTAAGAAAATCGATATAGATTTCTTTTTGCTTCTTTGAAGTTTCATGGTTCCCAACATATCAAAAATATGCACATTAACAAAAGTATTGAATTTAATAAGGCCAAAAGATGGCAAATAATTAATTAGGTACCAATTTAAATAAGCGTTGTGAGAGTGTTGATACTTTTCTGACTCATAATTGTACTCTCAAATTTAGTCTTTTTCGTAGATTTGAACTTATTCTATTTAATGAACTTAAGTTAAACTTAGGACCTCATTAAACAAAATAGATTCGTCTAGGTAGTCTATCGAACCTAAAGAAAAAGAGATGATGGGACTCATTTTGTGTTAAACGATTAAATTCTCTGACTCACACATTATGACAAGATTAATATATTAATGTGTTAATTACTCACAATTTTCGTATAGTTTTCATTACATTTTGCATTAAGTTTAATTTTATATAGGAATTTTATATGATTATAGCAATGATATTAATGTATAAATAAAAATTATTATATAAATTAATTTTTTTTACAATGGAAATTTGAATATAGACATGGATTATATATTTATATACAAATAAATAAATAAATAAAATTTGAAATATTAATTAAATTATGCTATTTATTCTTGTATTTTATATTTTTTGTTGTTTAAAATTTTCATAATAAAATTTGAACCTTTTATTTAGATACAAATATAAAAAAACTGTCAGTGTATATATGTAAGGAAATTTTTTTAAAATATATTAAATTTAAAATTAGTTAACCTGACTTCAAAATCTATTAACCGAATTGACCATTTAATCAAACTTCCTAACCAACCTTTCCGATCCAAATTAATAAAATTTAATCAATTAGTTCGATTAAATGGATTTTTAATCGATTTTTGCTTACATCGCCACAACCGCACTGGCCAATTAAAAAAGGAAAAAGGACACCAATTAAAAAAGGAAAAAGGAATCCCGATGATTAATATTTTGAAGCTTCCTAGATTCTTACAAAACCTCATTATTAACAGTTATTCTTCTTGTTTCCATGTTCGCTTAACAGAACATGAAAAAACTGGGATTCTTGGGTTCATGTTCAACATGCACCATTACCGTGTTCACTTGCATATTAATGTGTTCCAATGTTGTAGTTCATGCAGAAGGCTTTGATTTTGACTTACGGTTACTGCTTCCACGATCTGGGTCAGCAAGAGCCAGACCCAGAGCTAAACGGGTTCTTTCTGTTCA
The DNA here is from genome assembly GCF_002168275.2 of Theobroma umbraticum. NCBI lineage: Eukaryota > Viridiplantae > Streptophyta > Magnoliopsida > Malvales > Malvaceae > Theobroma > Theobroma umbraticum. The sequence goes on from NW_018397275.1 coordinate 2,367,208, forward strand.
TGATTTCGGTGCCAAAGGAGATGGTCACCATAATGACACCAAGGTAACAATTTTCATTTCCTTTTGTTTTCATTAATATTCTTTTCAGCTGTAGAAATGATGAGTATTTGAATTAGTAAGTAATGTTGTGATGCATGTGACGAGTAATTATGAGTTAAATGGTTACCCGTTTGATAGGAACTTTTAGTCGTTGAAGAATTATAGATCATAGTCAGGAATTCAAGTACAGGGTTATTATAGTTTGGAAGAATTTGAGAATGTTTGGAGAATGAAGGTAGATGGAAAAATTCTTCCAGGCTTTGTTTTATGAAATGAGTCACTGGTTGGTAATAATGTAGGTGGAAATTAGTTCTTTTTACGCTATGATTTTTGAATTATGAGAAACGTCTTGAATAATCAAATCAGCTGATTTACTTTATCTAGAGCAATTTATGATGTTTTAGGCCAATGGTTTTGTTTTGCCAAAGTTCTGCTCTATCAAAGGAAGCCATTTGTATGTTTTCTATCTTCAAAATATGTTTATCTGCTTTTTCTTCCTTTAGTCTGGTTTATTTGATAAGGCCATTGATATTAGAATTGACCAAGTGTCCTTTCATGTAAAAATTTACAAAGCCTTAGATGTTAAATGCAACCAACTTGTTGCACAAAAAATTATTTTCTGCTATTACAATATATTCATGCTTTTAGGCCTTTCAAAATGCCTGGAAGATAGCATGTTCTTTCCCAGCACGAACAAGAATTTTAATGCCGGCTGGATATACTTATCTGGTTCATCCTGTTGAGCTTGGCGGGCCTTGCAAATCAAAGGTCACTTTGATGGTAAGCAACAGAGTGAGATCATTCAAATTTATAACCAACATTTCCGTAATATGTCTTTCTCTTCCTTATATTAGTAGTTGACGTCCCTTCTGATCACTGCTTGGGGTTGTGTTCAATAGATCTCTGGGACAATTGTTGCTCCCAAAGATCCTGATGTGTGGGATGGTTTGAATCCTCGCAAGTGGCTGTACTTCCATGAGGTGAACCACCTCCATGTAGATGGGGGAGGGACTATCAATGGGATGGGACAGGAATGGTGGGCTGGATCGTGCAAAAGAAAGAAAACAAATGTACTGGTGTACTTAATTTTTGGATCTGTTTTTCTTTCTGTATTTTTCTCTGATCTATCCTTATATGGATCCAATTCTTTTGTTGCAGCCATGTCGGCATGCTCCAACTGTACGTCCTGCATTCTTATTTGAGAAATGATAGTTAGTTCCATATCTTCTTATTGGATAGCTTGTCCCTGGGAATGTTATGTTCTCCTAATATTTTCAGGCTTAATACCATATAACAAATGAAATGCAGGCTTTGACTTTCCATAAGTGTAAGAATCTGAAAGTTCACAATCTTATGGTTATCAACAGTCAACAGATGCACATAGCATTTACGAATTGTCTAAGGGTTACAGTATCCAATCTTAAAGTGATAGCACCTGCTAGCAGCCCCAATACTGATGGAATCCACATCAGTGCATCCCGTGGTGTTGAAGTCAAGAATAGCATTGTCAGAACAGGTTAGTTCTGCAATCTCTTTAGCTGTAAAATTTTTCACCCGACAACAATAATTATTTCCTTTTCCATTTTTTATTTTTTTCCAACAGCTTTTAAGTGCATGAATTTGAAATAGTAGTTGGACTATATATTTATTAGAAATTCCATTAATATTTGATGATTTCAGCTTGTGAAAGACCATAGAACAAAGTGATTTTGAATAAAGTTTTTTGCTACTGATGTGTCTGTCTTGAGAACTGATGAATTACCATAAGATGATCATATTTAGAATAACTCAAGTGGAACAATAAGGTTAAAGATTAGTACATGCTATTTTTCTTATGATATTAAGTAGAAGTCTCAGTTTCATTTGTTCTTGCCTCTGGGTGTGGTACGTAACTAATCTTGGTACTTTGCTTATATTGCTTATCTGTATATTCAAAAGAATGATCATAAGCTCTTCAATTAGAAATAACAACGGAGTTCTTCTTTGTTTATGTTCAGACATCTATAAGGACTGGTGTTTTAGGCTTTACTATTAAGCTTTGACAATGAGATGAATCTTGTTTTGGTACTTGGGTGAATCATGAGTCTTTAACACTTTAAAGCAAGATTTTCTATTTAGGCATCAATATATTAACATCTTAGTTTCGTGAAATTATTATGGCTTTAATGTATGATTTCTCAACAAAATGAATCTTTAATCTTGTCATTCTAATCAAGGTTTTTAGCTATGAGTTTTGCATTTGCTTTGGTCTTTTACAATAAAATATACTGATACCCAGATGTTGGGTGCCTTGAAGCACAATGTATCACTCCAGTGTTAAAGACATATTTGCTTCATTAGTTGATGAAATGAGTGGAAGAGGTCAAAGTACTAAAAATTGGTGCAGTCTAAGATTCTAAATTTCCTATCCTAAAAGCAGAGAACTTTATGCAACTAGAATCAAATAGTGTGCATAAATTCATCATTGATGCCTACATACATAAAGGAATCGCTAGGATTGGGAGGTTGTTATTGATATTTGCAATATCAAAAAACTCCATATTAAATATAACGTTTAAGTTCTAGACTCCAGAACATACTTGATATGTTGGATACCACAAAAGTGTACTCTGAGTTGAATGCAGTCAATTGCGATAAACCTGATATAGGTGGAAGATAGCTTTTCAGACTTAGGGAAGTCTCTAAAAATGGCTTGTAACCCCTTTGGTGGTAAAAACAAACAAAAACGGAGGTTAAATAATTACAACAAAAATCATACTACCTCTATGAGTTGCGTAAAATGTGGCCCCTCAATTCCATCAGATTATTCATTTGGGTTTTTGTTTCTCTTGTCTAACTTCTTCTTCTTCTTGGTGATCAAGTAAAATACAACACTTTGCATCCTCCATTTCATGTATTGTAGTTTTTTATGTAAATTTTATACTCAAAATATTCTTTTAGGAGATGATTGTGTTTCAATAGTCAGCAATTCTTCCCATGTCAAACTCAGAAACATCGTCTGTGGGCCTGGCCATGGGATAAGGTAAAATCATTTTTCACACTGGTTTAGGGGTAGCATGAGTAAGTTAATTAACTCTGATGTGCACCCATTAGCATTGGAAGCTTGGGAAAATCAAACTCGTGGGCACAGGTGCATGATGTACTTGTTGATGGAGCTTTCATTTCCAACACTGAGAATGGGGTGCGGATAAAAACATGGCAGGTAGCACAAGTTCTGTTAATTGTCTTTGTCTTGTGTTAATGCGTGTGAAATGGGAGTAGTGAGTAGGGAGCTTATGCTTGATAAATCTGTGCTTTCTTATATCTTTGCCAGGGAGGTAGTGGTTATGCCGCCAATATGAAGTTCCAGAATGTATTGATGGAGAATGTATCGTACCCAATTATAATTGATCAATATTATTGTGATTCTACACTGCCATGTGCTAACCAGGTTTGAATTCCTCATAATGCTTGATCCCAGCAAAGAATTTCATGATGCATGTGGCTAGAAAAGAAACTTTATAATTTTCTAGATTTTCTTTTTCTCTTTAATTGAGTTTTTCCTAAAGTCAATTTTCTTTTGTACCAAGATGATCAAGAAAAAGGGTATAAATAAGTATGAAAGACAAGGTAAATATGTGACTTTTCTCAAACCTTAACTTCTGAATTAGTTTTGGTTGGAAAAAAAGAATTTGAAATATAGAAGCAACAGATTAGATCACTGAAATTTGTAAAATGTCTAACAGGCCTACCCTTTTCTGTTATTGTTTTGGTGGGGTTGAGGGAGTAGGAAATGAGTGAGCAATTAGCTTGTTTAAGAATTGTATATAGCATGGAAGAGTGGGTGTAGGAGATTTGCTTGGGCCACAGGAGTGCCTAGCCTTCTTTGGCCTTAAACACGAATCTGCCACTAGAATAAGTGAGCCCTGGTCGTAATTCTGGTACACTTTAAAACAGAGTCTTAGGTAGTACTCATTGCTAGTTATCCTGATCTGTGAATGACAATACCAGAAGAATTTTTCATGATGGAGGTTTAGGGTATTAGTTTCATGCAATGATAATTGTGTCAACTGTTAATCTGATGGAATGCAGACACTGGCTGTTAAAGTGGACAATATATCCTTTGTGCACATCAAGGGAACTTCAGCTACAGAAGAAGCAATAAGATTTGCTTGCAGTGATAGCTTGCCGTGTGAAGGATTATATTTGGAAGATATTCAACTTGTGTCATACACCCGGGGCATTGCTAAATCTTTTTGTTGGGAAGCTTATGGCTCAAGTTTAGGTCTAGTGCAGCCCAATTCATGCCTAACATGCTCTGACGGCTTCATTAAGCAGAAAGTTCCTTCTGGCTTGGCTGTTGATTCCTTATGAGTGGATCGTAATACTTTTTTTCGACCACATTTGAGTCAGCAATGAGAAAATCTCAGGAGCTCTACTGTGGATGTTCAACAAGTTTCTCTTAACAACCCACTGATAGAAAAGAGAACTTATCAGAAACTGCTGCTATCGCAATGGAGAAGAATAATGCAGGGACATAACAAAAAGCATATCCTTGCAAGAAAAAGCATAATCATAGTCCCTTAAGATCTTGCAAAATACTCTTTTCCAACTTCTAAGTTATTTATGTGCAGAGCACCTTTGAGAAGATGGTAACTCTGCTGCATCACTAGGGTGATTGTATATTTTATTGATTATCATACCAAGTGCGAAAATTGTTGTATAATAGTTTCTGAACTTTGTAAGGTGTATTAACCTTCATGTTGTAGGCAATGAAGTGCATCACCAAATTAATTGTACATATTTATCTGTATTTGGTTTCAAGAATTTGACATGGTTTATAGACAATTGGACAACTTTCTTAAATGGGATCTCTTGGCAAAGAAAGTAGTATTTTTGTTGGAAATCCTCATTGTACTGAAGAAAGCACTTGCAATGACAAATTGGCTTTGCAGGGCGAAGGATAATTTGTTTATCACACTACAAACAAAGGCCAAGCCTCCATTATTATAACATGATTAGTTCTGATCAAGCTACATTATGGAGGCCTGAAGTGGAAGCTTATGTCACAAGGAAAGTGCCTCAATCCCACATCAGGTAGGAACGGGAGGTCTTAGGCTCCTTATAAACGGTGGTGCTGCACATCCTTATAGACATGTTTATGGGGGAGAGAGTAATGACCCCGTGACAAAGTGGTATCAGAGCAGACCGGTCCTCGTTCTGACTCACGCCAAGCGCCCGGCTCGGTGGGGCTGGCCCAGTGGGGCCCAACAAGGTAGGCAGGGTGGCCGACGGCAGCGAGGACGCTTGCCGATTCGGGTGGGTGAGAGTGTCACAAGGAAAGTGCCTCAATCCCACATCAGGCAGGAACGGGAGGTCTTGGGTTCCTTATAAGCGGTGGTGCTGCACATCCCTATAAACATGTTTATGGGGGAGCCGTGACACTTACACCTAGAAAGCGAATTTTAACTAAGCTTCACATAGAAAGTCAAACACCCAATGCAGAGACAACATTCCATGCTAAACAGATACTTCTTTGAATTACTCTATATAAACAACTCAAAACCCAAATTTTTAAAATTCCGAAAATGAATAAAATCTGCATTTCATTCGAAGAAGGATTTAAACGTTGACCTCTGATGCTGCCAACTGCATTTGTAATGCAGTGCCAAACAGCAAATCTATTACTTTGAAGCCTTATAAACTAGCTTTCAAGACGTCATTTCTCGTGCATCCTTGGACTGGATTTCTATGCAAAAGAAATGAGTTAGCGGGCACCAAGCTTTGGACACCCCTCAGCAAGAGGCAGGTCCAAATTTTGAACAGTTCTGAATGTTCTTGGAACCATCTTATCTACATAGAGTGTTCCATCCAAATGATCACACTCATGCTGCAAAATACGTGCCTGCCAGCCTGAAGCATCTACTTTAATAGGCTGGCCATCACGGCCCAAACCTGTGACCTCAACATCAAGATGTCGCTCCACAACTGCTCTGAATCCGTCAACACTGCAAAATCACAGTAAGGTAAAGGACATGAGATTACAACCAGAAATAATTCAAAGCTTTGTAAGGTTCATGTCAAGGTTCTAACGGAAATTTTAAGAATTAACCAACTCTTTTATGTACCTCACAATTTGTCAAGTTCATTCAAAAGAGGTAACCATCCATAAATAATTTTTATACTATTAGTAAAACCAATCTGAGTTCACCAAGCATTAAATAGTTTTGGTATTGTTTTCTCCCATGAGAGAATACAATAAAGAAGAAATTGGTATTATTAGATGTCACATTAAGCTCACTCTGGCGCATGAAATTGCAGGTAAAGAATTATGTAATCTGACTAGATAACTATTTTGATGTCTTTAAGGAAACCAATAAAGCACATTTCAAACAGTGTATATTACTAACAATAAGTTTGTTCCTTCACACTACCGACACTTTGCCAGTCCGTGATACTGACATTCCTAACTATAATAAAATCATTAAACCACCTTAAGCAAGGAAAGGGCAGTGAGGAGAAATTAAATACTCCTATTTTTTTGGAATAGTTATAATTTCAAAATCCCCTCTGGTACTTTTCCAGTGGGCATGAAATGTACATATTCAGAACTGAATAACAGTTCCATTTGCCTGGGAGAGAGCTTCTCAATTTTCAGCTCAAGAATAAGCTGGACCTAAACCTTGATTTTGAATATATATGACGGTCCAAGATACCAGCTCAAGCAGTCAAGAGTAGTACTTCTTTAAGTTAGAATTTGTCTGGGTTTGCCCATTTATACAAGTAAAAGAACCCCCTATGCTCCCTCTCTAAGAATGATCATATAAACTTAGAACCATTTCATTGGGAGATTATATCCTTACGAAAGAATTACACCAATTAGTTTCCTCATAAAAATCAGTAAAAACCCCTCATCCAAGATGGATGTGTTGAGGAAGATGGGCTGCATTAGTAAATGGTGCCATAAATTTTATGATATGACCTCAAGAAATGACATTTTACTAACTTGATGATGTCATTTTTTTAAGTTCAATGTATTCAAAGTCATCCAAGCTCACTTAAAGAACTTAATTAATAGTAACATGATCCCTTTTTTTGGCTCAATACTGAAATGATCTTGGAATTTGCAAATTCTTTTTGCTTTGAGACCTTAATAGAATGAATAATAATAAAAAAAAAAGGAACTGGGCAGGAAGCAAAGCCTCCAAAGTCCTCGCTCCACACTTAGGTAGTTAAGAAACATCATCGACCAAAATGCCCTTAACAAAATTAAATGTTTTACTTAATGAACAACATAGTAAATGTCAATGGTAGACTGAATTGGGATACTATGCATTAGTAACAGAAAAAGCACTACTAAAAAAATGCAGACTATTGAAATTCACTATTTGCATCTTACCTCAAACAACCTTCAAAAAACAATGCCGTCCTATTGCTCTTCTTTTTAAGCTTCGGATTTACGATAACCTGACTCATGAGAACTAATAAATCTTAATACTAAAGTGAAAAACTCTTGAATGCTAAATCGTAAAACTACAGATATCATTTCAATTATCAAATATTCTCTGTATCGATATAGATCAACATACCAGAAGATCAAAAGGGTGTCTATCCTGTGCTTTAGTCTCTTCCTTGGGCGCATAACTAATATATTCTGTTGTATCCTCTAACACAATGATCTGCAAAACATTATAACAAAGGTATAGTCTTGTAAAATTCTTGACTTCATTTTTATGAAGCATTGCTTGATGAGGTATAGTTTAACTTAAGCTATAGCATATGATAGCAAATATTCCATTAAGTAAGGCTCCTTTAGCTAATTGCTTTGTTACAGCAATGTAAAAAGCCAATGATAGAAAACAAAATTTTTAATTACTTAAAAAAGATAAATGACTAAAATTTAATAATTATTGTTATATAGAAGTAAAATTACACATTTTGTTACTTGAAAGGTTACATTTATATTTTTCTAATTTATCTTTTATTTCGTTTGAAAGCAAAATTCAAGCAAAAGCATTGATCAAACATAGCCTAAGCTTTGAACCAATAAAAACAGAGCTTAAACAGTTATAATCAAATATGTCACAAATTGCTAAATGAGAACTTTTAAAACTAACTCTCAAAGGGACTCCAATCTGAGGGGCAGCAAGACCAACACCGGGTGCCATCCTCATAACCCGAACCATATCATCAATTATCTTCTGTATCCGTACCGACCCAATTTCATCCGGGTCAATCTCCCTGGCTGGTTCGTGCATAACCGGGTCACCCGCTTTAACTATCTCAGGCAAGCTCGTTTTCTTCTTCTCGCCAAGACCCAGAAACCAACCCGCTTTGGCAACTGCTGGCGAAGAGAGAGGCCTCCGGGAAGAGAAGTGGGGGGTTGGGTTTGGAAATGCGGGTCCATTAATGGGTATTCGGGTGGAAAGATATAACGGCGCTAATCTGGCGGTGTTCCGGCTGAGAGTTACCGGTAAAAGACGAAATGAGAATCTGTGAAGGACTTCCACGGTTGCTGTGGGTGTCATTTTATGGTTTAAGAGGAGTTTTTGAAGCTTAAAGGCTTTAAGGGTAAAGGCCGAAATGCTCTCTTTTGGTTATCATTGAGTTCTGAAATCGGGCCTGAACTTGAGCTAGGCTTTATTGGGCTAGGACATAACTTTTAAGCTCGAGCTTAGCCCAACCCAACCCGATTAACTCATTTCATGAATAAATATTTTATTCTTCTATTAAATTTTAATTACAAAATATATTTAAAAAATATTAAAATTCTAATCATGAAATAATATTTTCTCATTTTAATAATCAATTATAAGTTAGACATGGGGCCTATTGACCTTAGGCTTGACTTTAAAAGGCCGGGGGGTGGGGGTCGGATGTGCCTGGCTCAGCTCGGCCCACAAGAACCTCTTTCGAGGAAGTTACTTTACTATATGATATTAATATAGCTAAATTAATTACATTTTTGTATTATATCTAAGAAAAATTTTAAATTATTTAAAAATTTTTAAAAAATATCTATTTTTTATTATGCTCAATTAAGTTCTTGCATTTCTATTTTTAACTAAATAAACTTTTATAATTAATTTTTAATTTAATTAAAATATCATTTATTATTTTACGTTAGATAATATTGATATGACATGCTAATATATCATAATAGATAATAAATAGCATATTGATATGACATGATGATATGATTATACAACATTTCACCTTATATATTTTGAGTAAAGGTAATTAGTCAACCATTAGTCATAGAAACTGTTTTGACACAAAATAAAATTGTAAGAATTTAATTAAACATAATAAAAGAATAAAAGTTTATTTAAATTTTAAAAAATATTTTAAGAGTTTTTATTAATATTATACCTCATTATTTTCAAAGAAAAGGTTAGTTTAGGTAATCATATTGTCAAGGATGTTGATGCTTGTGATATTAATAATGGTTGTAGGCAATGGTGAAAAGAGATAACAATAGAATTTGCAAAATCCAACCGCAATTCATAAATTATAAACTTGTATTTTTCACTTGAGGAAATCTACATACGAAATTATAAGAGTAATTTTTTGAGAACATTTGAAGGCTCTCCCTTGAGCACTCAAGCCATTGAATTTGACTTATTGAAACATAAAGTAAAATTAGGCTTCAATTTTATCATTTAAATTAGAGTAACATATCTTAACCCTTTTAAGTTTTGATCAAAATTACACGGAAGTCTATTAATTTTCGAAATAGACATTCTGCTTTAAAACTAAAAACACTGTTAACAAAAATAATAAAAAGATTAAAATGCCCTTTTTGTTAATTTAAAAATTATTATTATATTTTTTAAAAAAATAAAAAAATAAAGAGCACTGATTGGTGCTTCCCAACTCTCCAAGAAAGGGGAGCACTAAGCACTTCTACTCCCCAATGAGTAGCCTTTGTTTTTAATTAATAAAAATATAAAAAAATTATATAATTATAATTATAAAAATTAATCAAAGGTAAAATTATCTTTTTACTCTCACCTCATCAGCAAGTTGACAAAAATTCTAACGCTTGACTAACGGTTGGACTTACGTGTCTAACAAAAAATATTTTTTAAGACGGAATGTTCATTTCGAAAACTAATGAATTTTTTTGTAATTTTAATCAAAACTTAAAAAAATCATAGTATGTTACCCTTCAAATTAAAATAACTTAAAGTAACTTTATTGTTGCATATGTACGCATACATCATCCTACGTTTTTAGTATGGTTGGAGTGATTGATCTATGTTCGACTTTTACCCTTGATTAATTTTATATTGATTTTCTTTTGAATGAGAATTTTATTATTGTTATATTTTTAAAAAGAATCAAAGTATTTAACTCTTTTCATGGGTATATGTACGTATTTAAGCTCAAGGGGTAACGTTATAGCAACAATTCACGAGCACAAAGTTGAGAGTTGGGATTGATCAGTGGAGCTTCGAGGCTGACTAGTACAAGTTTTGGTTGGAAACTTGGGGCGAATTTGGATGATAAGAATATATATAGTATTTGTATCAATCTTAAAAACGCATCTCCCCTTCAATTTTATACTATTTCTTTTGGTAACATATATAGGATATCTCTAAATCTTGCTCAAGCTCTCCCCCAAGAATGCTCTAGTGCTTTGATGATAGTGCTCCAACCTCGATGCCCTTCCCTCAAAATTTAAGCATAGTGTAGGTGTTTCTTGCTTGCTCTAGTCCTTACAAAACAAACCAACATCTCCATCTCCATCTTTAATTCCATGATTGTATGAATTAGTACAGATTAAATTCATACAAAAAATCACAATATATGAGTGAAACTCATTGTAATCATAACACGATGAAATTTATGGTATAAGTGATAAAACATAAATTAATGTATTAAATAATTAGTTTAAATTATACAATTGTTCTCTATATTTTATAAAAAAAAGTAGATTTAGTCTTTATATAATAATTTGTATAAATTTAATTTTTATATTTTTTAATTTCAATTTAAATCTTAACATTGTTAAATTTTTATCATTAAATATATTGACGTGACATTTTGATCAAGCTAACATGGTATTGATTGACATAATATGGTATTTTAGTCATTGATATGGTATTGATTGGAGTGACAACAATTTATTATCACATCATTTCAATCAATATCATGTTGACTTGATTAAAACGTCACATCAATACATTTAACAGTAAAAATTTAACAATATTAAGATTTGAATTGAAATTAACATATTAAAAAAAATATAAAAACTCAATTAATACAAATTATTATATAAAAACTAAATTTATATTTTTAATAAAATATAAGAATTAATTATATAATTTGATCAAATAATTATTAATTAAAACATCACTTTCCGAGTGGAATAGTGGAACTGCATATGGCGGTTAGATGTCAATGAGAAAGGGCCAATTATATATCAACGTACCAATCTTTAAAATATTTCCTAACATGGCAAAACCTAATATATATTTAAGGAATACCCTATAGTTTAGGGCATCCCATATGGGTGACAGCTTGTCATACCCCATAATTCAACACTCAATCATGTGCAATATGTCACCACTTTTAATTTAATTCGTGGGAAGAGAACTTTTTTTTTTTTAATATATATTTTTGCAAACAATGAATGTACAAGGCAAACGATTAGGCAGTTAGGCGTAGATGCCATACTTCCCTTTAATTATATCTCTTGAAACTTCTAATAATAAAAAATATTTATAATGCACACGTCTGTGTAGTTGTAAATCCAACAGCAATGCAAGTTCCCATTTGTCCTTGAGGAGCCAGCAATGGCGCCCTGCAGGGCATCTTTCGGCCTCCACCGGCCTAGGGGACATTTCTTAAGCCGTAATTTTGATTTGAGTTGTCTCCTCACAATGCGTGTTAGGAAATTATAAGTTAGGTCTTTCTTCAAAGTCAAAAAAGATGGTCAGAATAGGCAGTTTTGTGTTAATCCCCCTTACTTACGACAATTAGCCTTCTCTAAATTGAAACTTCTCCCCATCTTCACTATCAGCTTCTATGATTCTTCACATTTTACGTATAGATTTTCATGATAATAAGGAATAAAACTATAATGTTCTATGACATGTTGTGACATAGTATTTCAAAGTTCTATTTATAGGTAAGTGAATATGAATAAGGAAATGTTGACCTGTTACTAGATTAGTCCTTATCAATATATATGTGGCTTAAGCATTTTAACTTTTTTCTAATGTGTTTATCATTTTATTAAGCAAGCATGAATTAGTTTATTACCCAAATCTTGTATATAATTTACAAAGCCTATACAGACTTTTCACCTTAGCATATCCATCCAAAAAGTTTTCTATCTAACTTAAGCTTGTCGATATCTTTTATTTGAATTCCAGTTTGGCGTTCTCCTACATCAGAAAAGTAAGATGGAATCCCAGCCTACTAAAATAACCCATTTTTTTATATGACTTCCCTGGCTATAAATATGGGAAGCCCTCTTAGCATGGGAACCCATCTTCTTGCCAGAAAGAGAGTTCTGCAAGCAAAACAAGAGAAACCCACCCCACGATTGCAATGAAGAACAGCTCCATGCCTCGTTCATACCAAAACTCCGCAATTCCTGAAGCCAATGTTCATAATAACTTCACAGATAATAGAGCCATGAGGTCCAACGTCAGTGATAAGAAGCCGGTTGGAGCCCCAAACAAGCTAGAGACAAAGCCATCAGTGGACATTAATGAAAGTGCTGAGGCATTCATCAAGAAGTTCAGGCACCAACTTTTGCTCCAGAGGCTTGAATCCATCGAGAATTATGAGCAAATGTTGGCTAGAGGGCTCTGATCGGTTACACTTTTCTTTTATCTTTTAAAGTGTTTGCACTGGTATTCTAGGCTAGCTCCTTCCAATTGTTTCATTTGTTTTGGCTTGTATTTTCTCTGTTATGAATCCACATGGATGATATGGAGGGTTAAAAATATGTAAAAGAATAATTCTTTATACTTATATAATTAAATACAAGCTTTGCTTTTGCAATATATAATATTATGATGAATGCTCTGTCTCTTTTCCCCTGAAATTCCCATCTCTGTATTCCATGTCTTTCAGTGATCAGCTTGCATTTAAGAAGGATATTCATTTTTCATAAGCAGTAAATCAAGCTGGAAGAGCCAATTAGAAAGGAAATCAAATGTCGGTTTGCACTATTAATGGGACAGAACTGTTTTTGCTTATTGATTTTCTTATGATTGCCAGTCTGAAAGTAAAAAAGATAGGTAAAAATGTGATTACAAAAGAGGAAAATATGGTTGAGAACGGTGAGCCAAAGTTAACAAAGAGATGATATAAGATCATATGTTGTCCAGATTCTTAGATTAAATTATGTGCAATTTTTTTCCCTCAATATAAATATTCCATATGCTTAGCTTAGCATCTTTTTGGGGTTTTCCCCCTCTTCTAAACTGGAAAATCTTGATAGATGAAAAGCAGTTGTAAAGAATGTTATATATCTCCTTAATTGGGTTTTTCTTTTGATGAAAACCCTAATTGGATTTTAAGTTTGTTATTTATGATCAGGAATAAGAGATTGTGTATAACTTAAGCATGTTGGTTGTTAATAAATAATTGAATGAACATGAGATACAGAAGGATCAGACGTAAATCCACTGCCAAAATGCGTGCCAAATCAATGACAAATCTAATAGAATGGCGGTGCCCTTAAATTTTAGACCATTTAACAGAGGTAAGAAATGTCAAGTTTCAACTTTTTAGGGAACCTTTGATGCCAATTCCCGTCCAAATCCTGGAATCAAGATTGGATGGTGTTGAGACTTTGTGGGCTTGGAATCCTAATAAAAAATCTCAACTACGCTTAAATATAGCTAGATCCATAGAACTACCCAACTCTTTGCAATACTTTTTCTTTACTCTCATCTGCCTCCAAAATAAGTTGGGAAAAGCAATGCAAATCGTCAAACATGTACATGAGCCATGAAAATTTAATTTTTTTTTCCTAAAACAAGATCATAATGGTTGTTTAATATAAATAAATCCTAACTAGCTGGTAGACGATATCTATATCCTAAAGCATTGGATGTCGAAATCAAGAAGTTAATACAACAAGGATGTCAAGATCTTTCTCACAAAACTTAGGTTGTTGCAAACCTCAAGCTGTCCAATTATTAAACCTCTAATGATGATTCACACAAACTCCAAGTAGAATAACACCAATGGTGATTTGGGGTTTGCTTTTGCTACTAAGCCTAGTGCTAGTTAGGAGGAGGCCAACTAAGTTTCTAACTTCTCAAGAAAAATCAAAACACAAAAGAGGAGGAAAAGCAAGCTGTTTATATACCCAAGGAAACCACTCAAAATCGATACTTAGAGTTTCACTCTTACTAGTTGTCAATATCTAAGGATAGGGCTGCTAGGTTGTTGAAATCTGAACTCTTAATTCTTAATTGCCTTTCAAGGTTTTTTGTACGTCAATAGTCAGGGGAGAATGCTTGTGTCATTATGGGGGAACACAACCCCCCAGAATTTTAAAAATCTTTTAATATTATATATTTTTTCTCTTAATGACCCCTTCAAAAATTTTTAGTCATTAATCTTGATTGTCTTTGACCCTTCAATAAAAGTTGGCTAGCTTTACCCTTGCCAATAGTCCTTTTAATGTATATTATAAGTGTTAGGAAGATAAGCTTAAAGTAAAGCAACCAAGAAGGGAGGTGAATTAGTTTTGAACTAAAAATTCCCCTTTTTTAAGAGAACTTGAAAATGCAGTAAAAATATAAGAAATAAAGTAACAAAAAAGGAGTATAAACTAAGCAAGTAAAGTGCAAAAAGATAAAGAGTACTCAGTTGGATTTTTATAAAGGTTCGGCTTTTCAATGCCTATGTCTTTTTTCTTGATAGCATAAGAAGTTCGAATTCACTATCAACTTGCTTTTCAACAAGGTTAGGCATAACCTTTACAACATGCCTTTTAATAGGGTCAGGCGTGACCTTCACAACATGCCTTTTCACAAGACCAGGCATAACCTTAACCAAGACAATTCAGTTTTCAAGTTCAGGCACAACCTTTACACAAGACACAGCCTTTTAAAGGATCAAGAAAAACCCATTTACCTTTTACTTGAAGGTATAACCAATACAATAGTGGGTTCTTAAAATAATCTGTAGCTCAAAACCTTTATGAAAGTTGTTAGGATGTTTAGGTTCAGAAGGATGAGAGCTTTCTCAAGAGAAATGGATAATGAAAAGAGGTTTAGGCTCAAAGAATATTTACTAAAGGATAAAAATGTGATCTTTAGGTTCTGTTTTGCTCAAAAATAGGATTTTTTTTGCTCTTTTCTTTTTTGCTTGTTTTCCTTCTTTTTGGCTCTTCAGAATCTTTTCAAAATCATTCAAGATTGCTCAATTACATGCCTTTAATGTCCTCAAAGTGGATATTTATAGGACTTGTGATTTCTTGTTCGTTGAAGTGAAATTTGAATTAAGTTCTATACGTTGTGGCTGGCTTGCACATTTTTGTCGTACATGGAGAGTCGATTCTTTGATCATGAGTTGTTGGTTCTTCATAAAGTTTGAAACTTTTTGTCTTTGAAGAACTGATTCTTATTTTCTGAGATGTTGCTTCTTCATAAAGTCTAGAACTTTTTAATTCTGCAGAATTAATTCTTCTTTCTTAAGATGTTGATTTTTCCTTAATTTGGTTCAAAGGTGATACCTTTGTATTTTTGGAGAATCGATTCTTCTTTTTCTTCAAGCTGTTGGTCCTTCACTATTGATTGGTGCCAAAATTTGAATTTTAACTGATTTTTGATGCTTCAATCTTATTATCCATTCACAACATTTCTTTCTCGGTCATCAAATTCTTGATTTTTGCTTTTGGTGAAACTTAGCAGCATATCTTTAAGTTGGAGAGCATTATCATTTATTTTTAAAGCATATTCAATCAATTGTAGCATTTCAAGACATCTTTTTTTTTTTAAGATCAATTTCAAAACATCCTTGAGGATTTTCTTTAGATTCAAAAACATCTTTCATTCATTTTCAAAGCAAATTTAGTTTAATTAATTTTATCATTTTAAAACAGGGATAAGACTAACAATCTCTCTTTTTTGAGATGATAAAATTAAGAGATAAATTTGCTCATTTAAGAACTCCCCTTGAAATTGTGCTCATAATTTCAAAAGGTTTCAAAACTAAGGTAAAAGAATTGAAAACATTTTTCTCAAGTAAAGCTCCTTTTGAATATATGCTCTTTTCAAAAATATTTAAATTTGAATTTGAAAGCATTTTAAGATCATATTTGAAAAATCCAGCCATGACATTTAGCGAAGGTAAGCTTTGGCTTTTAGCAATATACTCATAATATTTTCCCCTTTTTTGTTATATGAAAAAAGGATTGAAAATTGAGTATAATAATATAACTCACAGAAATAACATAGAATGTTAGTAACAAAAGTATAATTAAAGCATCCACGACAAGAAGATTTAAACAATTAGGATAAATTTTATTGATCGCATAATTACCTGCATATTGCTAGTCAGAAATTTAATCTATATCAAGTAGCATCAAGAAGCAAAGCTATTTACTATTTTCATGCATTATAGATATTAGAGTCAGTGAACCACTTAGATCAAATCAATAAAATGTATGATGGATGAATGTATGCAAATGAAAATACAGAAGTCATCTAATAGAGATGTTCTAAAAACCACTAGAAATGTGCTCCATTTTTACAAAATTTAAGTAGAGTATCTCAAAGATTAATTTGAGGATCAGCTATTTGAGTCAAATTTCTTCTTAAGTTAACTCATCTGTTTTATGTGCTTTTTTCGTTCATGTAGTAAATTTTTGATTTGATTGTTAAAAAAGCTATCCATTTCTACAATCAAGGAGTTCATAGTTGTTTGGGAAGAAGGATCTTTAATGTCATTAAATTCCTTGCTATCATTTGTTTCTATTTCTTTTTGTTCAAGAGCTTGTGCAGGTGCCACATTTTTAGGATACCATTTCTCTTCAATCAACTAATATTCAAACTCTTTTATCTCTTCTTTAATGGTCTTCTGAACTTAACATCTAACTAGTAAGTCTACTATAGTGTCAATCTTAAGTGCATCCATTAATTGACTTATCACCATTTCATGAACTAATCTTTTATTCTTCCCTTTGATTATTTCCATCATATCTCTAAGAAAGAAGTGACCCAAGTTTATTTGCTTGTTGTGTTTGATATGATAAATGAAGAACAAATCTTTACGTTTCACATATGAATATTCTTTCCCACTTGGTCTTAAAAACTGACATAAAAGCAAGTGCAGAATTTGATCATGAAAGCATAGATGGTTTACACTAATGTTTCCAATGCAGTTGGTGGAGGAAAGATGAAGACCTTAGTTTCTAAATCATGTTCATTGAGTCCATTGTGTATACTTTCCAAGTCATTTCCAAAATTAGGAATTCCTAAGACATAGTTAATTACTGGTGGTGAAATGCTTATTTCTTTTCCCATGATTGATGTAGTCAACATGATCTTGGAACTGTATGCCTTTCTTTCATTGTTTGTGAATGTGGCATCAACATTTGAGTAGAAAACTTTGACTAAATTCTCATAATAAGGTCTGTTCATTTCTAAAAGTGTCAAATATCTTTGTTCTTTGAGATTCTTTATATATGGATATTCTAGTGTACTAAGGTAATCAAAATCAATTGACTTGCTAACAATCACATGAAGATATGAGAACAAACAAAAATTCCTTTGTTTTTGTTCATGAATGTTGAAGTTCTTCCTAAAACTGTCATTAGACCTTGACGAAGATTGACTTTTTTGGTCTCTAGTAGAATTTTCATGCCTTGTTGTCATGACTAGTGACTCTTTTGATGAACAAATTTTTAATGAAAGGAAGTAGAGGAGTTTCACAGTAGACTTGTAAAAACATTATAGGGGATGAACAGAGCAAGAATATATTTCTTTGAATTCATAAGAAAGGCTATCTGACCTTTTGCCTTGTCGCTTAAAAGTTTTAATATCCTTTAAGTGGATTCTATCACTTTGGCTTAAGTATTTTCTTTCATTTGACTACTGTGTTCTCAATTTCTGACATTCTCAGTGGCAATATGATGATAGTCATTAAGACACTGAGTTCATACTTAAATACTTTGCCTTTATACTTAGGAGTAAGAAAAAGTTGGATGACTTCTCACAATGAATGCATGTGTTTCATGTCATGATGTACTTGAATGATAACATGCATATAAACTTTTGGTGTAATATGATTCATAGTCCACCATTATTCTTACTTACCTTGATTTTCATACTTGTTCAAGCCTTGTAAGAAGTCTTAGTTCTTTGGAAAGCACTCTGTGCTTGAAGAATCGATTCTTAAAGATGTAATGTTGATTTTTGAGCATCAAAGTAGACAAAAGTATATTTTGTATAGTACAAGAATTGATTTTACAAAATAAAGATATTGATTCTTGCACTGGACATTCTGATTTCCTCTTCCTTGTTGTGATTCGCCTACAACACAAATTCTCACTTGATTTTTGGTATCCAAATTCTTTGGATCCTTTTGTTAGTTAAAATAGTCAAAAAGACAATTTGCTTTCAAGCTTACACGTATTTGTTTTCATCAAGTAAACAATTAAGAAAGAGTAATCCTAGAATAAGAATTTATTTTTTTCATTCTTGAAATTTATTCAATCAATTTTCATTTTGTAATTTTCAAATGTATTTATTAATTTTTCATTTTCCTTTTCTATGTCATTAAGATCCTTTTTACACAATTTAAATTTCATCTTCAACTTCTTATTTTCAACTTCCAACTCAAGTTTTGCATTTGTCAAGAAATTATTTTCAATATTAAGATTTGAAATTCTTTCTTCATTTTCCAGATCTATTTTCTCATACTTATGAACCATTTCATTAAAGGTTTTTTCAAATTCCTCAAAAGTGTAACTAAATGTATCATTGAATAAGAACTCTACCTTTCTTTCCTGACTTAAGGATGAACATGGCTTATAGGATGAAGAGCTTGCTTCACAGCCTTGCTTTGAAAATTAAATCTTGCTTGACTTTTCACCATTTTTTGAACTCTCTTTTTCACATTGTCCTTCTTCTAGCTTTTTTTCTCCAAGCATACATTTTAGCCTTTCCCATATTTCTTCGGCACTATTACATATGGAGATTTTATTGTATGCTTCTTCTTTGAGTGCAGTAAAAAGAATATGTATTGCTTTGGTAGTTCCAGTATTTCTAAATCATTTGAATCTCACTCATTCATTTTCTTGATTAGCTTGGATGGTCCTTCATCAATTATTCTCCATACTTCAAAGTCAGTTCCTTGAATGAACAACTTCATTTGATTATTCCAATAGAGATAATTTTTACCATTAAAATTTGGAAATTCTACTAGTGATTTTCCTTGCTTGAGGTTGGTGGAGCAGAATCTATGTCCATGAAAGTGATGGCTTTATGTTCTTTAATTCTGTCATTGTAGTTGTTTTAATCAATCATATTCCTTTTCTTCCATGCTCAAATATTTCTCCTTGATGAGCATTGTATGGCTTAAGCATTTAGCATCAAGATACTGCAGGTTGTTTCTTTGCATGCTTGATTCCATACAATATTCATCCATAGGATCATCAAGCACCATATAGTAGAGGTTTGTACCCTATTTTTCATCCATAGCTTATGACTTATATTTATCACTCCATGTAAAAATCATTGCTTTCTTTTTTTAACATTAGGACACTCATATTTGATATGACCAAGCTTTTTAAATCTGTAACAGATGATGTTATCCATCTCATGATCGTTTTTTGGCATATCTCTTTTTATGTCTCTCTTTGTTTTTTTCTTTCTTGAAGAATCTCTTACTCCTTTGTTTGTTCCTCAAAAATCTATTGAAACTTTTGGCCAATAGAGCTATCTCTTCATCATTCTCTTTTTTATCATCACTTTTAATGATCTTTCATTTTTTCCTTGACTACCTTAAAAGCAATACTTTTTCTCCTTATCTCTCCTTTAATTGCTTCATGTTTTTTTCTTCATGTTTAAGAGTCATCTCATATGTAAGTAGGATTGTAGGAGCTTATTAAGCTTAAGAACATTTAAGTCCTTAGCTTCCTTTATGGCAGTTACTTTAGGTCTCCATGACCTCGGCGAACAATGGAGGATTTTCTTCACAACTATGTATTTGGAAATTCTTTTCCTACTGCCTTTAATCCTTTTATTATCTTTGTGAATCTCTAATACATCTCTTTGATGGATTCTCCATCTTGCATCTTGAATAGCTCATAGTCAAGTATTAACATATTGATTTTTGATTCATTTTCTTGAATTGTGCCTTCATAGCAGTTTTCTAATGTATCCCAAATTTTGTTTGTTTAAGTACACATATCTACCTTGTTGAATTCACTCTCACTAAGAGCACAAAGAAGTGCTGTAATAGCTTTATGATTTAGCTGTATTAACTCCTTGTCCTTATCATCCCATTCAGCTCTAGTCTTAATGTGCTTTTCACTACCATGAACTTGTTAAGGACTTGAGGTCCTTCAATGATAATATCCCATAAATCTAAACCAATATATTGAATAAAGTTCTTAAACCTCATTCTCTAAAATGGATAATTTTCATCGATGACAAGATATGGTCTCATCATTGACTGTGTCTTTCATCAACAAAGCTTGTAGATGCCATCTTTGTTATTTTAAGCTTTTCTTTAGGATCTCTCAAAAGTTGTTAAACGTACAAAATTTTAGAACCTGCTCTAATATCAATTGTTAGGAAAATAACTGTAAAGTGAAGTAGCCAATAGGGGGTGAATTGGTTATGAATTAAAAATTCTCACTTTTTAAGAGAACTTGAAAATGCAGTAAAAATTATAAAAAATAAAGTAACAAAAACAAAGTATGAACTAAGTGAGTAAAGTGTAGAAACATAAAGATTACTCCATTGGATTTTTATAGAGGTTTAGTCTTCTAATGCCTATGTCCTCTCCCTTGATAACAAAAGGAGTTTGAATGGACTATCAACTTACCTTTTAATAGGATCAGGCGTAATTTTCACAACATACCTTTTCACAAGATCAAGCGTAACCTTAACTAAGACACTGTCTTTTTCAAGTTCAAGTACAACCTTTACACAAGATATAGCCTTTTAAAGGATTAGGCAAAACCTTTCTATCTTTTGCTTAAAGGTATAACTAATACAATAGTGAATTCTTAAAAAAATTTGTAGCTCAAAACCTCTATGAAGGTTGATAAGAATTTTAGGTTTAGAAAGATGAGATCTTTCTAAAGAGAAATGAATAATGAAAGAAGGTTTAGGTTGAAAAATATCAATTGAAGGATAAATCTGTGATCTTTAGGTTCTACTTCACTCAAAGATGGGATTTTTTTTTTTTGCTTTTTGCTCTTTTGCTTAATTTTGCTCTTTCTAGCTCTTCAAAAGCTTTTTAAAATCAGTCAAGATTATTCAATTTTGTGCCTTTAACGTCATCAAAGTGGACATTTATAAGACTTGTGATTTCTTGCCTATTGGAGTGAAGCTTGAATAAATTTTTGTACGTTTTGACCAACTTGTACATTTTTGTCACACGCGGAGAATCGATTCTTTACTCATGAGTTGTCAATTCTTCATGGATTTGAAACTTTTTGTCTCTAAAGAATCAATTCTTCTTTTTTGAGATGTTGGTTCTTTATAAAGTCTGGAACTTTCTATTTCTAGAGAATCGATTCTCTTTTCCTTAGATGTCGAGTTTTCCTTAACTTGGTTCAAAAGTGACACCTTTGCATTTTTGAGAATCTATTCTTCTTCTTCAAGGTGTTGATTCTTCATTGTTGACTAGTGCCAAAATTTGAATTTCAGCTTCACTTTTGATGCTTCAATCTTATCCATTCACACTATTTCTTTATTGGTCACAAATTTTTTGATTGTTGCTTTTAGTGTTTTAAGAACCGATATCTTCTTCATGTAGAATTGATTCTTTTTCTTCAAACTTGTGCTATTTGGTTCATTCTTTTTGCGTTTCTGCCTTCTACATTTTGTTCTCCTAGAATCAATTCTAGCTCTTTGAGGTGTTGATTCTTCTCAATTTCAATAGCTTCAAGAATTGACTTCTCTTCTCTTAGAATTGATTCTTCATTGTTTTTGTTTGCTAAGAACTAACTTCTCGTATTTTCAGAGTTGATTCTTTTTGTGATAAAGAAATAAATGTGGCTTTCTTTTCATTTAAAAATCAAATCTTTACTTTTGAGAATTTGATTATTAGGGTAGCACTTTGAGTTTGAAGACTAAAATTCTTTGGGAAAACTTAGAAGCATATCTTTAAGTTCAAGAGCATTATCATTTACTTTCAAAGCATATCCAATCAATCTTAGCATTTCAAGATATCTCTCTTTTTAAGATCAACTTTAAACCATCCTTGAGGATTTTCTTTAGAATTAAGAACACCTTTCATTCATTTTTAAAGAAAATTTAGTTTAATCAGTTTTGTCATTTTGAAACAAGGATATGGTTAACAATAACCATTTTATTTATCATCGGTAAACAGACAAAGACAGCGGAGTAAAACTTGAATTGGAATGGTTAAATCATTGGATGCCTTATTGACCACATACCATAGAATAGAAGTAGTTCTCTCCAAAGGACGATGTGTCAAGTAGTTTATTGATGTGAAACAATAAACATCATAACTTTGGGAGATTAAAACATTTAAAGTGCTTATTCCCATGCGCAAAACTATATACATAATAATCATATTTACATACTATATACATATACTTTTCAACCATATTTAATCATGGCATTCATCATTAAAATATTTCACAACACATACTTCTTTAAAATCAGAATTTGATACTAACTCATGGACAAGGCATGCTTAATTATATCAAAATAATTAAAAAGGCTATATCTACTCACCTAAGTAAATAATGCTTTCTCTTTAGTACTTATAACAACATAACTCGTTCAATCCTAGTTAACAACGCCTCCAACAAAACCTAACAACCGATAATTGTTACCAACAACTCCTCGTATAACCATACATTTCGTAATATTTCATTTATTCCTTTAAAAACTCATTTAATCATTCTCTAACCTCAGATCAACATTCATAACCTCTTCTAACTATGAATTTACAGTACAACTAACATGAATTCTTTGTAATCTTACCTTGGTGAGCTCGAGAGAATCAAAGCCAACCCAAAACTTAGAGTTTTAGAGCGAAAAATGGATTATCAAAAAATTATGAAATTTGAAAATGTAAACCTTAAATTAAATGTTTAGGATGCTAAAATCTTACCTCTAAAATGTTTAGAAACAAAAATTTGAGCTTAAATATGAGTTTAATTGGTGAGAAAGTATAAGAGATTGATGAGAGTGAGCAAAGAGAGAATAAAGAAAAAAGAGGTTGAGATAAAAGAGAAAGAAAGTAAAAGACATTCTGCAAAATTCTAAAAGGGTTTAGGTAATGAATATTTGTGAAAAATACCATTTTACCCTCATTTTTTTTTATAATCCAAGGCATAAGGATTGATACCTTAGGTATAGGTATCGATTCTTATTCATCAAGAAGCCTTTCTAGGTTTCAAATATCGATTGCTCATTCAAAGGTGTCATGACCTAAATTTGAGGTCCATGATTAGCATAAAGGTCTAATAGGGATGATATATATATATATATATATCTAAGATCAAAGTATATTAGTTTGCAAGATCTTGTGCTTAAAGTGTAGATGCAAAATATTTTCCAAACATCAAAGCATAAGCCAACTCATGGTAAATTCAAAGTATAGCCACCTTATGGCAAATTCCAAAGTATAACATTTATTACAAAATGTAAACAGAGTTCAAAATCTATAAAAGACAAAACATGACTAGTTCGGCAAAGTACAACTTAAAGCAAAAAGGCTGATGCGTATTGGATGCTTGATCACACACCTATGTCACATCCCATTTTCTGGAAGGATCATGACTGACATTAAGACCTACGTGGGTGTGGCCCACTAGACCTTAATAAGCCTACTGTCATCATTTAATCATCAATCAATCACATTTGGCTCATTTTCCATCACATCATCATCATACATGAATAACATGAGTCATATAATCATAAACATCTGTAAATAAGTGAATCACACAATTATGGACTTCTCAACATAAAAGGTATGAATTGTAACACCGCTGACTTTGATATGGACTATGTGGTGTGAATTAAACTATTTGAGGAATTAATTTAAATTTTTATGTATATGATTGAAGGTTTGAGAATATGCTCGTGTATTGAGAATGACCTTGAACTTTGTTGTGTATTTGAGGATTTTAATGATATTTAAGATGTGTTTTAGTGTATGGAAGCAATGCCTCTTGACATTTAGGAAAATTGCTAACCAAATGATTAATGAATCTTAAAGTTTGAGGTTTTGGATTGAGATTTAATCTTATATTTGAGTATATGTGCATGAACCTTAAGTTACATGAATGATTTAAAGTGTTTACTTAAATGAAAATGAATTAGATACTTAATTGAGTGACTTTGGAGACTTGGAAAAGTGAATTTGAATTTTGGGCATGATCTATTGATAAATGTTTTATATCTATTGATAGATGCAAGATAGAAGACCTAAAAAAGCAATTTGGATGAACATCTATCGATAGATCACTTTGACTATTGATAGATGCCCACCCAGGAATCCAATAAAGCCTGTTGGACGGAAACTATCAATAGATTCTTGAAATTTTTCAATAGATGGCTACATGAGATAAATATCAAATGAGCTGAGAAGCATCTATCGATAGATCCATGGAATCTATCAATAGATAGCTAAATGGGGGAATTGTGAAGGGATTTAGTGCACTATCTACTTATAGACTCAATAAATCTATTGATAAATAGAAGGTCAATGCCAAAATTAATAGAGTGATTTATTGATAAATGAGTGTTAAAATGGGAAAATAAACAGGGCTGAGTGCTACCAGTTTATTTCAAAACAAAAGAAAAACCCTCCCAACTCTTTCCTCTAAAAACGCTAACACTTAGACAAATTTTGGAGCTTTTTTAGAGTAGATCTAAGCTTGGAAAACCATTATTGAGGTAAGGTTACACCTCTTTATAGATTGATTTTTGATTTAATTGGTTTATAACTTAGAAATCTATTTGCTTAGCTTGGGTGTGACTTTCCCTTGAGTTGCTAGTGATTTGGAGTTGAGAGTGAGCAACCCAACCTCTAAGGTAAGGATTTAAACCTTTTGAACTTAAGATTTGAAATCTAGGTTTTGTGACTATGAATAGTTGGAAGAAAGCCTAGTTTGAAATATCGAATTTTTGAAAGTTGAGGAATAATTATTATTTTTGATTCATTCTAGGGGAAAAGAGCTATTAGCATGTTGGTGAGCTAAAGAGCCATTGGAGGCAGGAAAAACTTGATTTGGTTATGCAGTAGCCTTCGCTTGTCATTGTGAGTGAGGTTTATTATATGAATAATGCATGCGATGCATGACACATTGTTAAATGTGCTTGAATGAAATATGTGTATGTTTATAACTGCCTAGATTGATATGCCTAAGCTAGTGAATTGATTGTATGTGAATCCTTGACTATGTGCCTTAGTGCAAGCTACATAGTGGCATATGTTTGAATATTATGAATGTAAGAAAATATGTTGAATGTCTAGGAGTAGTTTACTCAAGACAAAAGCCTTGAAGATTATAAGTATTTGATGCCTTGGAGGATTAAGGACACCTTGAAATGATATTGAGCTAGTTGGGAATTTATGTTCCTTAAGTGTGATCTTTGATGTGAAAGGGTATATATGTGGTATTAAAGGCAGGAAAGCATTGATTGTGGATATATGTTCCATCTGATGATGAGAAATTGTAGATGTTGATTTAAGGTTGAGTGGAGTCTTATCCTAGTGATCTGATTCTCTGCTAGTTGCTTCGGCACAAAGGGTGATTTGTTTTTCATCGGATGTTTCAATTTTAAGCATGATCTGGCTTTTCATCGATTGCTTTAGCACCGTATATGATTTGATTCTCTGCTAGAGGCTTTAGCTTGAGTGTAATTTAAACCTTCCTCTGATCACTTCAATGTTGTGTGTGATCTGATTCTTTGTCCGTTACTTCAGTGCCATGCGTGGTTTGACTCTATCAGTTGCCCATCATATGTGATTTGATTATGTTTAGGGAAGACCACTCAATGATTATGATTTGAATGATAAGTAATATGCTATAGTTTTTGGTTATGTGACTATTGAGAAGCAATTGAATTATGATCATTATGCGATGTATAGCTTTATAGTAAGCAATAATGAAATGGAATTCGATATGATTCTTTGGCAACTATGGTGTGCTTATAGAAATTATCTTGTAAAGGCTTCGAAGGTAGAACTAGTTTGATATGCATTATTTGTGGAGACATTTTGGCGTAAATGTGATTTGTAAGATTTGAAGAATAACCTTTTGGGACGATTCAATATATAACTTTAGCGTGGAGATGTTTGTCAGAATATTTTGTTTGCTTCAAGAATGTACTATATATATATGTTGATTTGCATTACTATATTTGATTTATATGGACCTTATAACTAAGTATTAGATGACTCACTCATTTATTTGTACCATGTACAGATAAATAGGCCACAAGACTTGCGTGGCTAGTGTTGTCCTTTAATAGACCAATTTTGGCATTTAGTAGGTTTTCTATCGATGGGTCCATTATGTTGAGTTCAAGTTATGTTAGTTTCCACTTCCATTTATGGTTTTCCAACCATGTTAGCTTGGGATTTGTATAGGCACTTCGTGCCATATGTTATATTTTAAGGGTTGTAACGTTTGAATCTGTTTGTTAGCCAACGTATGGCTTGTACTTAAGTAAATATTGTTTATGAACTAAGTACCAAGATGGCTATCTTTTATTGTATTTGAACTTAAGTTATAATATGAATATAACTGTGGTATTATTTGATTTGATATGAATATTTCCAAGTCTTGATTGAGTCTGATGGGCCTTGCTTGTTGGACTCATGCGCCGGTCATGTTTCCTCGGTTTGGGTTGTGACATGAACACTTTCATTTATAGTAATTGTACCCAGTACAATTCATATAAATTTTATAAATTGGCACATGGTGCTTATAAGGCCTCAGACCTTCATTCATAGCATTTACATAACATCATAAGAAATATCTTGCCAATCAATGGCTTAACAATTATCCATAAACAAACATTTATAAACGAAAATTTAAAGATCGACTTGTTAAGTGAAACATGACCGGACTCCCTAGGCTTCAAGGGTTGCTATGTCACATATACATAGTGGAATATTTACATATACATAGTAGCTTTGAAAACCTTTTCAAAACAATTTATCATCCACAAACAAATTCTCACTTAGCAAAACATTTAAGTGAAACCATACTCATTAAAATCATGCTTCAACTTTATATATTAAAATAGTTGAAAGTAGTGTACCCACTCACCTTGACCAAAAGTGTTCTTCTCAGCCTTGCTTCATCAAACCCTACTTATTTGATGATTCACGAGCTCGACACAACCTAATACAATGATTTCTAACATAAATTTCCTATTTTTCCAGCAAACCCATTTATTCAAAACTAATTGATTAAACCTTTATTTTTGTTTTAAGCCAAAAATCAACAATACTTTAAACCCAAATCATAAATAATGAAACTATAATGACTCTTACCTCCACAACCTTGTTGAAAAACAAAAAAAAAACCCCCAATATCCTAGCTCCAATTCAGATTAAATGAGTTGAAATTACAAAACTCTTGAGCTAGGTTGAAACACTATGATTAAAACCCCAAAATGACAAATCTTACCTTAGATTTGAGTTTGGAGGGTTAAATCCTAGTCCAAAAGGGTTTTGAAAGATTAGGAGAGGGTTTAGCAGTAGTCTTGGATACCTAGGTAGACGTGGGTAATGTGGTATATGTGCCATTTACATACATTGTACCAATGATCTCCTCTCAATTGAGATGTGGGCTAAATTTCACATAGATTTCTTGCTTAAAGCGTTTACCACCACATTAACTTTGTAGGGATGCTACAACTTGGTACAATCATAATCCTTAAGAAACTCCATCCATCAACGTTGTCTAAGGTTATGATCTTTTGACTCAAATATGTACTTAAGACTCTTGTGGTCTGTGTATATCTCACAAGTCTTAGCATATAGGTAATTCCTCCAAATCTTTAGGTTGAAAACTATGGTAGCCATCTCCAAATCATGTCTAGGGTAATTCTAATCATGTGTCTTAAGTTGTTTAAATGTATACGTAATCACATTTCTATGTTGCATCAGCACACATCGAAGTCCTACTTGTGATGTGTAGCAATAAACTATATAACCCCCTATACCATAAGGTAAAGTCAACACTAGAACTATGATAAGACAAGTCTCGAGCTTCTCAAAGCTCTCCTCACATTTATTCGACCATATAAACTGGACACCCTTTTCTATCAACTTAGTCATTGAAGCAACAATTCTAGAAAAATTCTTTATGAACCTGCGGTATAGCTGGCCAATCCCTAGAAACTACAGATCTTTGTTATGGATGTTAGCCTCAGCCACTTCTTCACCTCCTCAATCTTCTTCAAGTCCACTTTCACCCCATCTTTAGACACTATGTGGCCCAAGAAGCTTACACTATCAAGCCAAAACTCACACTTGGAGAGCTTGGCATACAACTCATGCTCCCTGAAAATTTTTAGCATGATTCTTAAATGTTGCTCGTGTTCCTCTCAACTCCTTGAGTATACCAAAATATCATCAATGAACACAATCACAAACTTATTCAAATAGGGTTTAAACACCCTACCCATCATATCCATAAAAGCTACAGGGGCATTAGTCAATCTAAATGACAAAACCAAAAACTCATAATGACCATACCTCATGTGAAAAGCAATCTTAGGTATGTCCCTATCTTACCCTCAATTGATTATAACGAGATCATAGATTAATCGTAGTGAAACACTTAGCCCCTTGTAAATGATCAAATAGATCATTTATAATCAAATTATCAAATGATATTTTTCCTTAATGGTCACTTCGTTCAATTGTGTATAATCGATACAAAGTCTTATTAAACCATTTTTGTTCTTCAAAAACAATATTGATGCACCCTATGGTGAGCCATTGGGGAGAATGAAACCCTTGTTTAACAAATCTCCTAACTGGTCCTTGAGCTCCTTAAGCTCTACTTGTGCGATTTCGTAAGGCGGTATAGATATCGAGTTAATGTCCTACACCAAGTTTATACAAAACTTTATTTCCCTCTCTAGAGGTAATTTGGGTAATTTGTCTAGTAATACAACAACATAATCTCCCACAATTAGCATAATTGCCACATTACCCACTCCCACTTGGGTATCCAAGACTACTACAAAAAATTCTAGGCATCTATGTCTTATGAATCTATTAGCAGTCATTGTCAATACCACATTACTCGAGGCCATGTTGTGATATCCTTGAATATAGAACAATGTCTCTCTAGGGTACTCAAATTTCACCCCATTTTTGTGACAATCAACACTCACATAGTTGGGAGACAATCAATCCATCCCAAGTATCACAACAAATTCTAGCATGTGTAGTAACACTAAATTAGCTTGAGTGTCTCTTTCCTTAACTTGAACTAACCAAGCTTTTTACTCATATCTTATCATAAACACCTCTTTGAAGGGTGTGGTGACTACTAAATCCTTTTCATATTATCTTCAATATTGAATCCAAATATAGGATTCTCATTGATACATTTCTACAATATGTCAATGGACTTGCCATATACCAAGTCATTTACTAAGCTTTTACATCATATTAGGCTTTCTTATTTGGACTTAGCTCACTAATCCAAGGTTGTTATTCAAAGTCAACTTTTTTGCATAAGTTTCCCATGCATTGACCACTAGGTATTTACCTTATCACACATCAAGTAGGCACACTTTAGTCCTTTATCGGTAACCAAGCTTTTTAGTTTCCTTAGATTGTTAAATACTTACTTTCACTTCGAGGAAGTGTGCACTCCAATCCTTGGAATTATTTATACAATTCTAGTACCTTATATTGAAGGTTTCATCAAATTATTGTGTATATCTCATATACAAAAATCCATTACTAGTTCGCATTAGTCAACATTTTTAATGCCATAACCAACTATCCATAATTCTCTACTTCATCATATGGGGTTGTACTCAATCCAAGGATCATCATCAACATCTCGTGATCAATATACATGCTTTTAGCTTTGATTGTTTATGCTTAACCATTTCTAGTAGACTTACCCATTCTTTTAGGGCCATTAGAATTTAAATACTCAACCTTGTCATTGTCTCTTTAGGAGTCTCTTGCTCCAACAATTTCTTTTAATCATGGTTCAAATTGTAGGCTACATCCTTACCTATACAAGCACACTTAAGCATGGGTTCTAATTACCAGGAACATCAACCTTATCATATTGTCATCTATAGAAGGATAATCTCCACATGTTTGCCAATAGGCATCTTTACCCATTGCTGTTCTTATAGCCCAACCACCCTTACCATAACCACTAATTGTGGCTGTACGTGACCTAGCAGTAATATCCATGGCATAATATAGTTCTAACAGACTTGCTACAAGATCTCTCTATCGGCATATGTGGTCTTACTGTAGTCTCGATGGGAGCATTTGGCTCTACCATGTCTCCCACGACCCTTAGCAATAGGCGTTTGTGGTCTAGTTGTAGCGTTTGTGTGTGTCTCATGCTCTACTACTTATTTGCAATCCGTTCAAGTTTAAGACAACATACTTGTCAAAACAAGAGTATACGCAGTTGGAAAATCCATTTCAAGTGTCTTATGATAATACTAGACACATACGTGGGTGACATCAACAATTTGGAACAAACCTTGGAACACAAACAAGGAATCATATGTTGGTCTGTTGTTTTGATTTGTACTTGAGTACAAAAAGCAAAAACAAGATTCTTATATACATTCTCTACATTCTGTGATATGACTAAGAAAAACCTATGACTTTTACAATCTAGAGCTTGATACCAACTTTGTCACATCCCACTTTCTATAAGGATCATGACCAATGCATGAACCTACTTGGGTATAGCTCATTATGAAGCTTCTCAACATCAAGTGAGATTTCTATCACATTTCATATAAATATTCACAATTTCATAACAATTGTGATCCGATATGTATCTTGTGCTTATATTACTATAATTCATCCACCATAGTCTTATCATTCACATGCACCTATATTCGAGGCTTAACATAATTTGTGGAAGCATAAACAAGTTTGAGTGTATCAACATTTATTTACATAGCTAATTCATTATCAACATAACAGTTCCAAGACTTGATTGGACGTACTGTGGAGTGTAATGACACTAGAAGGTTTGAAGAAAAACTTTACCGCACCTACCATGAATGAGCTAGGCTACTACTCCACAATTCACTTAGCCAAGCAAGCTATTGATTTATAAAACAAAATAAGAGAAAATAACATGTGAGTCATAAAGACTTTGTGAATGGATATGTTGTCAGTTTCATACACGTAAGTGCACGTGGCCTTATAAGGAATATAAAGGTAATTTGAGTAACGTTTCCCATAGAGATTTGTACTTATTTTCACTAAGTATTAAATTTCTAGCAAAGTTGATCTTATTCAAGCATTCGATTTTGAATGGTTGATTAAATTCAAAATGACTATTGAAACTAAGTAAATAAAGAAGAATAGAATTTCAATAAGAAGAATATTAAATTAAAACCTAGGATTATGGTGTCTTGTGAAATTTCATTTGAACTTAATCATTCTCCCTAACTTAGATTAATGTGGTACATGGCTAACCTAGAATCCATATTCTGTACAAGTCTTTATCAAGATCTTGCACACATATCTTTTCGAACAAACTCCACATGTCTATGTAAATTAATTAGAAAAAGTTTATTACATCCATGTTCTAATTTGACTGCCTAAGGTATTTAGGTATATGTTTGTCCTAAATACAAAACTATCACCTAACTTCGAAGTGAATCGAACATAGGCTATTGAAAACAATGGTTTATTCTAAATTCCCTCTGTTAAGTTACATTTAGAAACCCAATACATTTTAACTGGTGATCAAGCAGTGAAAAGCAATAATCACAGAATTGAATAAACCATGCATCATCCATTAATCCTAAGCAAAGAGAAATCATATATTCAAACTATATAATGAAATAACCCATAATCCTAAAAAAAAATTTAGTTCATTAGCATTTCTATAGTAAATATAACTATTTCAAAAGAAAAGATCATTTCCACAGCAAAAGAACAAGCAAGAAATGAAAATCTGAAAGGAAAAACAAAGCTTATCTCAATTCTTGATCCTCAATTGCCCTTGATTTCTACAAGTTTTTTTTTTGTTGGAAAGCCCATTTCTTTTCTATCAAAACTGCCATTTGTTCACTCTTAGTTCTCCCCTCTTTCAACTACTGAAAATCACATATTTATAGCCTCCAAAGAACCCTAAAAAAGCAATTCTTAATAGTTGAATCATATTGAAACATGTTGGGGTGCCGCGATGCTCCATACTTGGATTTTTTTTCAGTGTTTTCAATCGGCACCATAGCCTTCCTCTATGGGTGCCATGGCATTGAGCTCTTACGATTTAGTGTGGGAGCAGTGCTGCTTCCCTTGGGCACTGTTGCCTTGAGTCTTGCAAGGCCATAGCATTACTGCTTTCATATTACAATGGTACCTCACCTTGCAATGTGATTTTCTCCTACCTGGAGGTTGATTTGAGTGAATGGTAGACATAAAAGTTGTAGGCCTGCCTCTTAAATTTCTTATGGTTCAAGAATCATGTTGATTAAATCTCTATAGCTTGAGTTATGTCTGAATTATTGCAACATGTTTAGTGAAAATTTGCTTTTAGTCTCCGTTGCATAGCTCATCACCATTTAACTTATGCATTTGAGATCCTACACACACAAGGACTAAATCAATATTGGTTTAAAATAGGGGTTTTAGCAAGGAAATAAACTAGAATTACTTGAATTAAACTAATTTAACATGCTCTAACCTAATCAATTGAAAACATAAAACTATCTAAAAAGTACTTAAAACATAAAGACTTAGCTACATTAACATCTCAAAATTTGGCTAAATAACTCTATATATTAGAGTTATCACATCCCCAAACTTAATATTGTGCTAGTCCTTGAGTAAAATTAAGAATAACAATAAGATAACATAGTCGAAACATCAAGTTAGTAGATTGCAACAATCCATAAATCACCTTGTATTTCCTCATAAGTTGTCTTGTTTCCCAACTCATAGCAAAACATCAATATTGTTTCAGTTTACATTTCATTCCAATGCAAGCTTATGTTCAAATGAATTTTTCATGTGTGTGTGAAATCTACTACAAAGAGTATCATGCACTTTGGATAAGATTATGCTCATACAGACTTCAAACTAGCTCAAAATTTCATAAGTTTGCTTTTCACCTATTTCTCCAATAAGGTAGTCGAACACTTAACCATGGATCATTAACACTTCATTCAACTTGTAATATATGGCTAAGGTAAAGGTAAAATATAAGATATAATAAAGCTTAAATCACCCTAAGCATATAATTATTCTAGGACCTATATAGCCTTACTTCTCTTCACCAAGTATACCTTTTTCTTTCCTTTCACTTTTCATTTGTCAAGCATATTTTTTTGAATTCTTTACCTTACACCCTCAAACTTGTTTCTTTCAATGATAGTGGAATGAATGCCTCGTATTGAATTTCAAATATATTTCCACTTCATCTTTTCATCGAATAATTCAACGTATAGTTCCTAAAACAATATATATGCTTAGGCGGTATATTAAGGATAAAATTTAATTGGGTTGGCTTGAAAGGCTTAATCGATCCAAGGATGGCCTAAGTCATTTCCTTAACTAAGTATAGCCTATTATTTTGCCTCAGGATGCATCAAATAAATTTTAAAATTCTAAACATAGTCTAAAAATTTGCATTCACATAATTGTTCTCTAAATGTATATAATGACTCAATATAAAAGATAAGGTTCTCAATTGTGGAATTTTCATCCTACAATAATGCCACAAATCCTAATTCAACATATTACTTCAACTATATTCATGTTTTACTAAAGTGACAAGAATAACAAGACAACTAGGTTTCATTATTGGATAAGTAAATCAAATTCATTGACACAACTAACTCTAGCTTTAATTCTTCAAAGCATGCTGAAAATCTAATTAAGATTGAAATTTAAAGGCAAAAATTGGAAAAAAATGTTTAAAAACCTAAACTCCTACTCAAACTTAAGACTAACATTGTCCTTAATGTCATAAAAGAAAAAAAGAAAAGAAAAGTATACTCGCTTGGTGTGTGGAGATACTCTAATCTTCCTCATCTTGATCATTGTTCTTTGAGCTCATGGGAGGATCCGATAAAATGTTAAAAGCTACATGATAAAAAGCTAAATAAGAAAAAGGACAAAAACAAATTAATGGGAAAATCTAAATAACTAAAAGATAACTTTGAGGAAATAGAGTTTTGAAAGCTTAGATTGTCTTTCAAGAAGTGCTTCTTTATAGTCATTGGCTTGACTATTTCACCTTTTCTTTCACTTCTTTACCCACAAAGTAAGGTTTGAAGTTTTTCCCATTGACCATGCTTGAACCAGTATCTTCACTATAAGTCTCATTGTACCACACGAATAGGCCATAGTCACTTTGAAAGGGCTCAACCCTTGTGATTTCTATTTCTATGGAAAAAGATTGGTGAGTGACTTATGAAGGCAAGGTTGTAGAATATGCTCCTCATGCTGATGTTTGGCTGTAAGATGTGGAGGCGGTAACTCTAACTCTAAAGTTGGTGCTAAATTTAGTAGAGGTAGTGGAGTGGGCTTTCCTTCATCCATATCAACTGATTTCGTTTTATAGTAAGTATTTGTAAAGGAAGGATATTTGGTTGAATTAAGTAATTGGACACTCCTTCCTCTTTTTGCTTAACTTCATCAACTTGAGCTTGCACTTTAGCTTTTTCAACCATTATTTCCAATTAAGGAAAAGGTAATGGTAGTGGGTTTTCCTTTGCCTCCTTTTTTTGAGTTTGTTTTTTAGGCTTTTAAACCACTGTTACTTTCTTAACAAGCTTCACTTGAGTTTTCGCTTGTTTGGTCTTGCTTGCTACGTTGTTTCCACTCATAAGGGTGACTGCCAAACAAGATTCCTTACATTCTCTCCTATGATTAGCTTTAGTTTCACTAGGCAAGGTTCCTTGAGGCATATTGTTGATAGAATTTGCAAGTTGGCCCATTTGAGTCTCAAGGTTTCTCAATGAAGCTACTTGACTTTGAATGAAGGAATTAGTCCTTGCCATGCATTAAATGAACATATCTTCCATAGATGGTTTTTCTTAGTCAAGGGAACTCTCTCTTGAGGTGGAAATCCAATAAACATATTAGGCTTTAGAGCTAATAAAGATCTTTAATTGTTACTCCAACAAAAGCTCGGATGATTCTACCATTCAGAATTATAAGTGTTGGCATATAGGTTGTTTTGCAACCAATTAAGATTCCACGTAAATTAAATTGATTCCCAAAAATGGTTACTTGAATATCTTTCTTCACAAAACTCACATATTACAAATGGTCTCTGAACAGTCTGAACTCCCAAAGTTTCAAACTTTTTGGACACATCAGCCACCTAAGCAGTCAAAGCATCCATTATGTGGAGGTATCTAAAAAAGTTATGGAAAAACATAAAAGAAACTTGAACTAAGACAATTTTGTTTAATTTAATATCAGAAAAACAAATAAGAAATGCAAATCCCCCAGTAATGATGCAAAAAACTTGTTGTTGGTTTAGTACATGCAAGTGCACGTGGCTATACAAGTAATATAAAGGTAAGTTGAGTATTGTTTCCCACATAGATTTGTACCTATTTTCACTAAGTATTAAATTTATGGCAAAGTTGATCTTATCCAAGCACTTGATTTTGAATGGATGATTAAACTAAAAATGACTATTAAAACTAAGTAAATAAAAAAGAATAGAATATCGGTAACCAGAATATTAATTTAAAACCTAAGATTATGGTAAATTTCATCTGAATTTTAAAACCTAGGATTATGGGAAATTTCATCTGGATTTAATTGTTC
Organism: Theobroma umbraticum; assembly: GCF_002168275.2. NCBI lineage: Eukaryota > Viridiplantae > Streptophyta > Magnoliopsida > Malvales > Malvaceae > Theobroma > Theobroma umbraticum. The sequence goes on from NW_018397275.1 coordinate 2,403,406, forward strand.
TCCTTAACTTAGATTAATGGGATACATGGCTAACCTAGAATCGATATTATGTACTGGTCTTTGTCGAGATCTTGCACACATACCTTTTCAAATTAACTCCATATGTCTGTGTAAATTAATTAGAAAAGCTTCATTATGTTCGTGTTCTAATTTGATTGCTTAAGGTATTTAGGTATATGTTTATCACAAATATGAAACTATCACCTAACTCCGAAGTGAATCGAACATAGGCTATTCAAAACAATGGTTTATTCTAAACTCCCTTCGTTGAGTTACATTTAGAGACCTAACACATTTCAACTGGTGATCAAGTAGTGAAAACGAATAAGCACAAAATTGAATAAACCATGCATCATCCATTAATACTAAGCAAAGGGAAATCATATATTCCAACTACATAATGAAATAATCCTAGAAAAAAAATTTAGTTCATCATCATTTCTACAATAAACATAACTATTTCAAAAGAAAAGATCATTTCTACAATAAAAGAACAATCAAGAAATGAAAAACTAAACAGAAGAACAAAGCCTATCTCGATTTTTTTATCTTCGATTGCCCTTGATTTATTCTCATTTCTCTTGTCGGAGAGCCTTTTTCTTTTCTGTCAAAACTGTCGGTTGTTCACTCTCAGTTCACCTTTCTTCTAAAAATCACATACTGATAGCCTCTAAAAAGCCTTAAAAATTCAATTCCCAATAGTTGAATCGTATTGAAACACGTCGAGGCACCTTGATGCTCCATGCTTGGATTTTTTTTTGGTGTTTTCCAACCTGCACTGTAGCCTTCATCCATGGATGCCGTGATGTTGAGCTCTTGGGATTTAGTATGGGAGCAATGCTACTTTCCTCGTGCACTGCGTCCTTGAGTCTTGCAAGGCTGCGATGATGCTCTTTAGGCTACCTTGGTGCAGATTGCTGCATTGCCTCATCTTGCAATGCAATGTTATCCTAACTCAAAGATGATTTGGGTGAAATGATAAACATAAAAGTTGTAAGTCCGCCTCTTAGTTTTCCTATGGTCCAAGAATCACATTGATTGAATCTTTGTAGCTCAAGTTATGTTTGAATTACCACAGCATATTTAGTGAAAATCTGCACTTAGTCTCCATTGCATAGTTCATCACCATTTAACTTATGCACTTGAGATCCTACACATAAGGACTAAATCAATATTGGCTTAAAATAGGACTTTCAGCATGAAAATAAACTAGAATTACTTGAACTAGACTGATTTAACATGCTCTAACCTAATGAAATAAAAACATAAAAATTACCTAAAAACTACTTAAAACATAAGGACTTAGCTATATTAATACCTCAAAATGTGGCTAAATAACTCTATATAATAGAGTTATTAGGATATGGGAAAGGGGACAAGCCAGGGGGAAATATTTTTGCAATAAACCATAATTTTCAAAAATAGCATGAAGTTCATAAATATTCACATACTGCATGATTGGTTTGCAAAATAGATAGGAATGGAATAGAATAGTTATTTTGTGAGAATAGAATAAGGTGAGAATAGAATAGTTACTATATAGTTTGGTACGACGAATAGAATAAGGTAGGAATAGTTATCATGACTTATTGCAATATTTGATTGGTAAAAATAACTTTGGAATAAGAAAGGAGTAAAAGATAAAAGACAAAAATACCTTTTATTATATATTATTATTTATTTTATTTTTTAGATATTAATATTTTATTGATAATTTAAATGTTATTATGATT
>NW_018397275.1:2405148-2419677 GCF_002168275.2 Theobroma umbraticum
ATTTTATTTTATTTTTTAAATATGAATAATTTATAATTTATTTAAAATCTTAATAATTGATCATTTAAATATTAATATTTTATTTATAATTTAGATGTTATTATGATTATTTATTTTATTTTATTTTGAAATAAAATAATTTAAAATTTATTTAAAATGTTAATAATTGATCATTCAAATATTAATTTTTATTTTATGTTATCCAAAAAATATTAATATTTTATTTATAATTTAATCATTAATATTTTATTTATGAATATTAATATGGGTAGGATTGTAAATTTTCAAACTTATGAGGGGTAATCTAGTCTTAATAATTTTGTAAGCTATTCCATCAAATAAGGAATAGTTAATACCAAGGGGGGTTAGTTGTCGTTAAAGAGGACTTTTTACTAATTTTGAGGAATAGGTAAATTGGGGAATTGCTATTCCTTGCCAAATTACCAACCAAATAAGGGGAACAAATAGTACTTGAGCATAGAGGGGGAATAGCTTAGCTATTCCCCATACCAAACATGTAGATAAAGCTTTCAATCGTCAATTGTCACATTTCAAGACTTTGCATAAATGCATTTGAAGCCTAATATGCATTCAAGAGTTAATAAACATTTATACGCTCCACTTACAACACATTGAAAAAAGAAAGTGAGAGTAAGAGAGCTTTTGAATCTATAAGTTCATCACTACTCATTCATTGCAAAGCATCAATAGATAGTCAATCATCTCATTATTCCACATAAGCACAATAATTGTCAAATCACCAGACATAGGTGCGACAATAAACAATATATATAAGAGAAGAGTTAATTCATTCCATTGTCATAAGATAAGGGGAGGATAGGTACTTTTACCAAATCCATCCTTATGGTACTCTTACCCCTACATTGGGCTTTAAGAGGGAAAAATGTGGATGTGTTCACCTAGCTAGACCCTATTCACATCTCATTTCTTGGAGGGATTGTGACCGATGGATGGACCTTAACGAGCATAACCTGTTAAGCCCAAGTAAGCCTTTTATTAGAAACATAATTAAACATTCATCATTACATGTGCAAGTAATTTATAACATCCATTTACATATGAAATCATCATGCATGCATTCATACTACTAATTATACAATTAAGGAATTTTTCAACTTAATTGTATAAGCTCAAATGTGTGTGTGTGTGTGTGTATATATATATGAAATAGTGCCATTGTCACAATGCACAATAACATTAACTGTCAACCACACCCTCGATTGTCACATTGCATAGTACATCTCCCTTAAGTCATGGTGCATCTTGGTGGTTCTTAGATGAACAACATATGCAACTATGCCTTTTCTAGAATCTCTCATCTCAAATCATCAATATCTAGCACACACACTCTAGATTCTCTAGTAAACATCCATCATTTCCTCCCTTGAAGATCCTCTAAAACTCTAGATACAAACTCATCGTTATCTTGACCTTCCTTGATTTGATGGATCAACATCGATATAACTCTAAAATCAGCTAATAACGCATCAAAATCATCAAACTTAAATCGAATGCCCATATCGCCTAATTCATGCATACACTTCACCAATGATTTTCTCTCAATTGAGATGTGGGCTAAACTCCTCATAGATTTTGAACTCAAAGCATCTGTCACCACATCAGCTTTGTTGGAATGGTACAATATCAAGTAGTCATAATCCTTAACCAACTCCATCTATTGACAATGCCCAAGATTGACATCTCTTTGCTCGAAAATATATTTGATAATTTTGTGATTTGTGTAACCTCACAAGTTTCACCATGCAGATAATGTCTCCAAATCTTTAAGGCAAAGACTATGGTAGCCATCTTTAAATCGTGTGTGGGGTAATTTTGCTTATGTCTCTTGAGCTTTTTAGATGTACATGCGATCACCTTATTGTGCTGTGTCAACACACATCCAAGTCTTACTTGTGATGAGTCATAGTAGATTGTATAACCCTTTGAACCATATGGCAAACTTAACATTGGAGTTGTGGTAAGTAAAGTTTTGAGCTTTTCAAAGCTCTCCTCACATGTATCTGTCCACAAAAACTTGACACCTTTTTGCATCAACTTAGTCATTGAAGTAGGCCTTGGCCATTTCTCTACTACCTCAATCTTTTTTAGATCCACTATCACCCCATCCTTAGATACTATATGGCCCAAGAAGCTAACATTATCAAGCCAAAACTCACACTTGGAGAACTTGGCATATAGCTGGTGTTCCCTTAAAGTCTGTAACATAATTTTTAAATGTTACTCATGTTCCTTTTTGACTCCTTGAATACATTAACATGTCATCAATGAACACGGCTACAAACTTATCCAAATATGGTCAAATTACCCTATTCAACATATCCATAAAAGCTGCAAGGGCATTAACTAATCCAAATGACATAACCAAAAACTCATAATGACCATACTTTGTGTGAAAAGCAGTTTTGGGTATGTTGCCATTTTTAATCCTCAATTAATGGTACCTTGATCGCAAACCAATCTTAAAAAAACACTTGGCCCCTTGCAATTAATCAAACAAATCATCAATACGTGGGAGGGGATACTTGTTCTTGATGGTCACTTTGTTCAATTGCTTGTAATCGATACAAAGCCTCATTGAACCATCTTTCTTCTTCACAAATAATATCAGTGCACCCAAGGTGAGATGTTAAGACAAATGAAGCCCTTCTCTAATAAGTCCTCCAACTGATCCTTAAGCTCTTTAAGCTTGATCGATGCCATATGATATGGTGGTATAAAAATCAGACTCGTGTCCTACACCAATTCTATGCAAAATTCTATCTCTTGCTCTAAAGGTAATCTGGGTAATTCCTCAGAGAATACATCCATGAACTCCCTCACAATAGGCACATCTACCACACTAACTACATCCACTTAGGTGTTTATCACCATAGCTAAGAATCCTCAACATCCATGTCTCATTAAGTGACTAGCAACCATAGTCAATTTCATGCTACTTGAGGCCATGCTGTAGTTTCCCTATATATAAAAAGATGTCTATATAGGATAGTCAAACATAACCTTCTTGTGGTGACACTCCACATTAGCATAGTTGGGAGATAACTAATCCATCCCAATAATCACATTAAAATCTATCCTTTCCATTAACATTAGATTGGCCCAAGTGTCTTTCTCTTTAACTTGGACCGCAAAATCTCTATACTCATGTCTTGCTACAAACACCTTTCTTAAAGGGGTGGAAACTATTAAGTCTTGCTTCCTCTTGGAGCATTCAATACCTAATTTAGATGCAATGTATGGAGATACAAAAGAATGTGTAGTATTAAGGTCATAGAATACATGTGCATCAATAGAACAAATGAGTAATATACCTATAACCACTATATTGGATGCTTGCATATTTTGCTAAGTCAAACCATAAAATCTAGCTTATCCATGATCAGTGGTACCTTGTGCTCCAAATCTAGGTCTTAAAGCTCTACCCTGAGTAGCCCTACTAGTGCCTTTACCCTTACCTCATCTAGTGCTTTTGATAGGCTATGCAACAATAGGTGGGTGTGGAAAAGCTGTTTGTGTATACCCTTGAGTATCTCCCTAAGACAAATGACTGATAAGGCACTTTTTGGCAAAATATCTCAACTATCCACACGTGTAACATGAGGTGGAACCTTGTATGCACTGTCCTTTATGCCTTTTATTGCAAGTGGACCATGGAGAGAGAGAAAAATAACTCTTTCTAGCACCCTATTGACCCTAAGGTGACGTCACTTTATGATCTCTGTTGGCTCTGTCTCTTTGAGTATCTCTTCCTTGATGGGGTTCTTATGAACCTCTATGTTTGCCCTGTAGGCTTGAGGAATCTTTATGGCCCTGGTAGATTCCAATCTTGGCCCTCTTGGGCTTAGGTCCATTTGGTCCTCCACATCCTTACGCTCTAACCTTTGAGCATAATTCATTGCTTTAGAATAGCTAGTGAACTTATGTGAGCTACAACCCTATACAGTGGGTGTAACAATCCATTCATAAACCTCTAGGATTGCATATTCTTTGTAACTGCCAAGTGTGGGGCATACTTAGCTAGCTTAGTTAATCTCACACTATACTCCACCAATAACATGCCTAGTGTCTGCACCAAAGTCTCAAACTCATGTACTCTAGCCTCTCACACGTTATTTGGTAGAAAATGCTTTAAAAACTCTATGTTAAACACCTTTCAAGTCATCAAAGCAGCATCTATAGCTCTATCGCTATGCAACATCTTATACCATTGTCTAGTTACCTTGCCTAACCTGATAATAGCAAACTGAACTGATATGATGCTAGTGCAACTCAAGCGCTACATATCATAGATATCTCATCTAAGAATTCTTGAGCATCCTCTGTCACATCAAATCCCAAAAACTGTGGAGGTCTCAACCTCATGAACTTTGATAATGATACCTCGAATGTAACTGTAGCAACCTTAAACTGATGGAGATCATCATGAATCTGTGCTCTAGGGAAGGCCTGAATAGTAGGGTGGCCCTCACCTCGTCTCTTTTGATTTAATATCTCTTGAGTTTTTAGCTCCATAGTTTGATTGACTCTTTGTAGGTCAGTAGCTAAATCCTCAAGAGTGACTGCCTAAGCTAGTGGCCCTACAATCTCAAGAGCCTGTCCCTTTGTCTATGCATTAGTAGGGGTATTAGTCCTCCTTGAACTAGTAGCCTTGTCATGTCTACCACGGCCTCTAGTAGTAAGCGTGCTTGGTCTAATAGTAGTATCTATGGGAGCTTCATGCTCTACTACAACTCTAGCACTAGCCCATGTCTTAGACGACATATCTCACCTAGAAAAGAGCAACATATATTGTAAGACTTAATACTATAGACTTAAAACAATAGCAAACATAACTCTTAAGCATAAAGCGAGCAAATAGATAGGGAATTATACACTGGTCTTTCGTTCTTAGTTTATACCTGAGTACACTAAACAAAAACAAGATTCCTACATATAACTCCAAACATTCTGTTGACAACCAAAGAAATCCTAGGACTTTATGAACCTAACACTCTAATACTAACTTTGTCACATCCCATTTCCTAGAGGGACCGTGACTAGTGCATGGACCCTGACGAGTATAACCCACTAGGCCCAAGCTAGCCTTTTATCATAAATATCATTAAACATTCATCATTACATGTGGAAGTAACTTATAACATCCATTTACATGTGAAATCATCATGCATCCATGCGTACGATTCATTATACAATTAAGAAACTTCTCAACTTAATTGTATAAGCTCAACATTTGACATATATATAATGAAGACTGGACACTTGTATTTGCAATACTAGTTGCTATTAGATTGCTCCCACCAATTGCAAGAAATGAATGGGGAAAAAACTGTGTGAATCACAAAGACTTTGTGAGTGGATACGGGAAAGGGACAATACAGGGAATAAGAGTATTTTTTAAACATGCTCTTTTAACGTCATGCGATTCATAATCAATTTAAACTTTAATCTCATGAATCATGGTGTTTAAACACATTTAAAATAGCATGTGTGTTATAAACAAGTGTGAATAACTACTGAAAAACCTTTTTACTTTGAAAAGCTTTCAAACAACTTAAATATATACAATTCTAGGACTTATCTATCGACAGATGATGAACATCTATCAATAGATTTGAAGCAAATTGGTTCTTGTTGCATTCAGTATGCTATTTATCGATAGATGTTCTACATGTATTAATAGATAGCTTTTGAACCTTTATTTTCTAGGAAAAATTGAGTATTTTGCCAATCTTTAAGTCCCTTTACCTTCTGTGACTATCTTTACGGCTCATTTCATTTATCTAATCACATTCTCATGCAACATCGAGTATAAATTATAAACATTATTCAAGATGAACTTAACATGCAATATATCATAAAGATAATGACCATAATCATTCCATTAACATTAAACTCACGCATTGTGATGGTACAACCCCCATCAACCTTGGGCTAATAATGTACAAGCCCATTACACCTTGGGCATTTATGATGCATCATAGGAGTGGAGTCTTCACTACACCCCTTGTGCGTCGAATCAATCGCACTCGTTAAACTCTTATACTCTTAGCATTTAGTATGTGGAATGTTCATCACATACATTGTTACTCATCTCATAAGGTGTAAGAAATTTCACATTATATAGACATCTCATGGCATTTCCTCATATCTTCTCTTTTATCATATCATATGTAAAACATGCATTACATACATAATGTCATAGTATTCATCATGCTTCCTTAGACATTTCATGTAGTATATGGAAAACACATCATATACATAAACGTAATATCTTAGATGAAAATCATCACACAGGCCATTACACATTTCATGCCTTAACATCTCTAGCATACAGCTCATACATTCATGCATTAATCAGAAATCATATCTCGTATCCACATTAGTTTGAAGACCAGAGTAATTAAGTGGACTCAAACATAAGTTGCTTATCTCCCCTTAAATAAAACTAATGCATAATATCTTATTTACATACATAGTAGGTTGAAAACAAATTGTAAAATATCTTCCTCATCCATAAATAAATTTTTGTTTAATAAATATTTGCTGAAAATCATATTCACCAAAAAACCTCAAATCATGCTTTAACTTTACATATCAAAATAGTTTTGAAAGTGGTGTATTCACTCACCTTATAGAAAGCTCAATTACAACTTTGATTTCATGTAATCCGATGTGTTTTCAAGCATTCCTATCACACAATATTCACAATAATCAATTTCTCAACTAGCAATCTTGGAATAATTAATCTAGTAACTTTCTAAATCTAGTCACTTTTGACTATAGCCACTTTCTCTCTTTAGACTAAGCTAGAAATGCAAAAATCCTCTAAACTTACTGTAGATGAGCTTAGATGTTTAAGGAAATCACAAAAAATCTTAGCTTTAATCCTTAATAGAAATTTCTGGGCAAAAATGATAAATTTTCAACATTAAAAATGTGAGCTTTAAAGGTTTTAAAGCATAAAAAATGACATTTTCATCATTAAATCTCAAAACTAGGATCAAAATCATTGAAAATGAAGATTTTTGACTAAAAACAAGTTGAATAAGGTTTAGGAAAGGGCTTACCTTGGAAAAAATAGCTAACGGTTGAAAAATTGTCGGTTATTATGTTATATTTATAGTTTGGGAAGTGAAAATACACTTTTACCCTTTTTATTTTTGTGAAAACGGTGTCATCTATCGATAGATTGGGGCTATCTATCAATAGATGAGCTTTTGAACCCTTTTTGGAAGCCTTCTAATTGCCATCTATCTATAGATGGAAGCCATTTATCGATATATCTGGCTATCTATGGATAGATCTGCTCATTTATTCGTAGATGTTCTTCAGGGCAACTTTGATTAAACTTTTCTAGATTATATCTCTTGATAGATGAAGAACATTTATTGATAACTTGGGTCTTGAAAGAAAAAATAAACCTTAGAAACATGTCTAATTGAACTCCTTTTAACACCAAACTTTGTAAATCATCATAATCCATCAAAACATGAATTTTTTCAAGATCAAAACTTAATTTTGAACATTCCAAACACAAAATCTTCTTAAAACATTACACCATGAAATTTTCTATTCAAAAAAACTAAATTTCAAGTTTTGAAAAACACAATTTAACTTGCTCATCTAAGGATTTCTAACTTAACAAATTTCACATTAAGGTGGGGTTTCACATTTTCTTACCCTCACACTTAGCTTTAAAAGGGAAACGATAGGTACATTTGCCCAACTAGACCCTATGATATTCTTACCTTTATACTTGGCTTTAAAAGGGAAAAGATGTGTACATTCGTCCAACTAGACCCTGTGGTATTCGTACTCCCACACCGGGCTCTAGAAAAGCACAAGAATGGGTACATTCACCTATCTTGGTCTTGTGGTATTTTTACCTCATACTAGGCTTTATATAAGTCACATTTTAATGAGCATCCACACAATAATCAACTTAAAGGCAAGCATTATACATCATTTCATGACATTCATCCATTTGATTCGTAATGGGTATAATATTATTCACATAATCCTTAAACTCTTAAAACTTACTCATCCACTTTCATAATTCATTTCCATGACACTATAGTCACCACATTCACCTTTACCCTTGGGTGTCTTTATGTCCTACACTAGCTCATATTCTTTGGTGGTTTCCTTAATATCCCACAATCACATTTATTAGGGTGGTTATCTATTGATCCACCTAGGCTTCATTTTAGCCATGCACCAATCATGCAACATACATTCAATTGAGGAATATTTGAGTGAAAATATTTGAAAGGACTAGTCCCCTTTTTTTGAAAACTAATATATAATGGAGATATTTAATACATTATAGATTAAAAGCTTCATTGAAAACATTTATTCACACAGTTCAGTTTATCCAAAAATAATTTAGCATCCAAATCATGCAAGGTAATTTCATCAATAAACCATACTCAACTTTACTGTATAAAGTACTTAAAGCAGTGTATGCACTCACCTTGAAAAAAAGGTGCTTCTAAGCCTTTCTTCATCAAACCTTGCTTGGTCTATGGTCCAAGCGCTCAACGCAACCTAACATAACAATTTCTAACATAAATTTCCTATTTTTCCAGCAAACTTATTTGTTTGAAACTAGCTGATTAAACCCATGTTTTTCATTTCAAGCCAATAATCCTCAATGCTTCAAGCCCCAATCATATATAATGAAACTTTAATCATTCTTACCTCTACAACCTTGTTGAAAAACATAAAACCCCAAAATCCTAGCTCAACTTTAGGTTAAATGAGTTAAAATTTAGAAAACCTTTGAGCTAGGTTGAAACATTGTGATTAATACCCAAAAGTGTCAAATCTTACCTTAGATTTAAGTTTGGAAGGTTGAAACTTTGTCCAATAGGGTTTTGAAAGGTCAGAGGAGGGTTTGGTGGTTGTTAGGGATGAGTTGGAGGCTAAGAAAATGTACAATGAAGGTTAGGGCTTGTGCGAAACATATACTAATTTGTCAAAAATGTGTTATAGTTGACTACAGGGGTTTGAGGGTTAACTATGGCTTCTTAAATCTTGGAGTTTTTCATGCAATATACATTAAGGTCGACTACAGGAGTTAGGAGATCGATTATGGCTTCTTAAATCTTGGAATTTTTCATGTTTTCTGCTAGAAGATCAACTTGTAACCATTAGGGATTGATCTTCCAAGTTTAAACTTGTTAACATAATTTTTTTTACTTCCTTTTTCAACCATTCCTTTACCCATCATTCATCAATGAATTTAACAGGATAATATGGAAGGATTTACATCAAATGACAATGAATTCTCATAGATAATCATCACTAACATATAATTCATCAAAATGAAAGTTTGTAATAAATTTCTCTAACATCTAAAATTAAGGTATCACATAAACATTCTTTGTTAAACCATTAATCCCAAAATTAGTAGCTAAGTCTAACCCTAACTAAGAGATTAAAATACCACTAGCTAGAGTTTAGAGTAACTTTACCTTGGTGAGCTTGAAAGTTCTAAAACTAATTAAAAACTTAAGTTCTCATGAGGAAAACGAATTTCTTAGAAGTCATAAGTTTAAGAAAAATTAAAACCATGAGTTTAGATGTTTGGAATGAGAAAATCTTACCTTTAAAAGTCCTTAAGATCAAAATCTGAGCTTGTGAATGATTTCTAAATGCTTGAAATCCTTAAATTTAATGAAGAAGAGTGTAGATAAAAAAGAGAGAAGGAAGGTGACTAGGTTTTGATAAAAAAACACATTTTTAGCCAAATGGGGAACACTATGAGGTTTTAGAGCTTTTCAATGTGTGAAAAGTCTGAAATATTCTTATTTTTTTCAAATCTACCTCTCATGTAAACATTTGGGACATGTGTCGATATATTTTGTCCTAGGTTTCATGTATCGATACATAATGAACATGTATCGATACATAATGAACATGTATCGAAACATGTTCATAAAAATCCTCTCTAGGTTTAATGTATTGATACCTGATGAACATGTATTAATACATTTTGTCAAGGATGCAGTTTTTGGGTTTAAAATGAACCTTTTGACCCTCTAATGGTCCAAATTGTGAAATAAACATATTTAGCTATCAAAACATACATTTTTTAACTTATAATGGCTCATAAAACATGCTAAAAAAACATGAAATTAACAACTAACCAAGCTAAGTTGAAGATCAACCCTTAAGTAAAAGCACGATGTTTCATAAAAGGTATCAATACTTTTTTTAACAGAATGTCATTTTAAGCTTTAAATAAGGCCAATTAACCCTCTCTATATACTATTTTTCAAATAGACCTAGTGATTTTATAAAAAGGTTATAACCATTCAAAATTTCAAAAGAAAAACATTAAATCTAGAGCTCACCAAGCTAAGTTATATTTTTACCCTTAAATCAAGTTTAGGATTTCACATAGTTTCAAGTATCCTAATGCTTCAATCTATAAAATCAATTGCTTACTTTACGAGTAAGAAACATAACATATACTAGTCTTTCAAATTATATTAATGCCTTATCTAATCTCTCAGGTATATTAATTCCCTATCTTGATAGAATGTTAACTAGAAACTGTTTAGGAGTAATGTTTTGATACAATGAAAATGTGAAATCTCGCCTTGATGTTTTTTGTTAAGTTAAGAAATCCTTAGATGAGCTTTGGAAATCTATCATACTTGATTTTGTTCATTGGTTATATTCCCCCCACATATTCTTTTATCTTTGGTTGTCTACCCCATTTTAAAGCAAATTTTTTTTTAAAGTTTGGAAGGAGTTAAAATATATGATTTTTTTAAATAAAAACGGGAATACTGATTGCGTTGATATTAAAATGGCCAAAACTAATTTTTTCATAAGTTTTGGAGTACATTTGCTATGGTAAATGGGAGTTGCAAATTTAATTTTAGTCAACTTTTTCGATTTTGTTCTTGAAATCAAAATTTAGAATTTAATTCTTTTGGATTTTGATTTTTTATATTTTTATTGAATTCAAATGGGTGGTGTTTGCTTATTTATATTAAATATCTTAAGTAAATGGAGAGTAAAAAAGAAAGAAATAAAAATAAGCTTAGTCACTGTTAAGGACATTTAAAGTGCATTCTAAGTGAAATCTATCAATAGATGTTCATCATCTATTGATAGATTAAACGCAGGAAGTTTTAAAAAGAGATTTGACGAACATCTATCGATAGATCAAGCTTATCTATCGATAGATGGACATATTTATTGATAGATAGCAACCAGAAAGCTTTCTAAAGGACTCTGAAGCTTATCTATTGATAGATAGCCTTGATCTATTGATAAATGACGCTGTTTTCACAAAAATCAAAAGTGTATTTTCACTTCCTAAACTATCTATATGTCATAATAACTGAGGATTTTTCTACCCTCAACCGTTTCTATCAAGGTAAACCTTTTCCTAAACCCTTTTCAACTTGTTTTTAGTAAAAAATCTTTTCTTTCAATGATTTTGATCTTAGTTTTGAGATTTAATGATAAAAATGTCATTTTTATGCTTTATAACCTTTAAAGCTTATTTTCTTGATCCTGAAATTTATGTGTATATGCCCAGAAATTTGTTGGAACTTTAAAGCTAAGGTTTTTGAGTTTTTTCAAGTCATCTAAGCTCATCTAAGGTAAGGTTAGTGGATTTATGAATTTTAGAATGAGTTTAGTGAGAAGGGAATAACCTTCAATGTAACATCCCACCCCTGGGATGTTAATCTAATGGAAATTATTTCATTAATTAAGGAGAATTATGGGTGTTGGTATGTTAGAAGATATGTGCAATTGAATGTGGTGACACGGGAAGTAAAATAATATCTTAATAATAAATAATAATACAAATAATATCAATTTTATGTTAAGTGACAAAAGAAGTCGTAATGTTGGAAGACAATTTTGAGAAGTTGGGTTTGGTCAAACTGGGGGAGGCTAAGAAGAATTTTAAGGAATAGAGTATTGTTGGGAGTCCATGTGTTGTGATTAAATAAGGTATAAAAGTAAATATATATTAAAAATTATGGATATAATTTTGTGGTATGCGAATTCGATACTTTATTTGTATATGTGTAAAAAAAATTAAAATTTAATTTAAAATTAATTAATTAAGAATTTACAATTTAAAATAAATAAATAAATAAATAAAGAATGAAATCGTAGATTGTTGCCTATGTAAAACTACTTTAAATCATGGGTAAGATATGGGAAAATGGGGGACATGTGAGTCCCCCACTGTGTGCAGATTTAAGAATAAAAGAAAAAGGCATGCAAAGCCATGTCTTGAAGACCATGTGGCCTCATGTTTAGAGGAATTGCATTTGGAGTTTGAATAAATAAATTAACAATGGCGTGTAATAGATAAGCAATGTAAATCTAAGTTGGCCAATAAGGAACATGGCAAATGGCCACATGGTTGAACAAGGAGGATTTCATGGAGATAAATGGAATAAACAAAGGAAACAATCGAAGTGAGGGAAAACATGGAGAACACCCCTTAGAACAGAAAAATATTCAGCTTCCCTTTTTGTTTTTCCAAATGAACCCAAGAGCTTTGATGGTGTTATCTTTGAGTGGATTTGCAACAAATAGTAAGAGATGAAAGTATAAAATGCTAGTAGGACTCTTAGCCTTTAAACCTGAGCTTCCTTGGCCATAGAAGGGTACCAAATCTCCATCTAAATCGCTTCTTTGAGTTAAGAAAATAAAGAAGGTAAGGAGAAGGTTGAATGAAGGAGAATGGTGGCTAAGCTCTCAATTAAGAAGAATGAGTCTTAATTGGCTCATTTAGGCACCAACTGGAGCATACCTAATTATTTTTAAAGGGTTCCCAAATCATATTTCAAGGCTGGAAATTTATTGTATAGGTAAGAAGTTCTTTCATGTGGGTATTGGATCTAAGATCAAAGGGGTTAATAACATTTGAAATTTTTTGTGGCAGCTTATGATGTCACGGGGTGGAAAGTTGTTGAAGTGTGCCATGAGTGTTTAAACCACCACATTTTTTAAGGAGATAAAGCTTTCTAAACTCTATCTTTAAGTTGGAAGTTGAACGTATGGTAAAAGATTTCATGTTTAGGCCATTTATTTATAAATTCAAGCAGGTAATAATCATTTAATCTTTATGGCAGATTTGATATTGAGGGTTGAAAGATGCTGAAAGTTTAGTTTTGAAGGCCTAAATCATTAACTACGATGAGTGCTTAGGCCTATCTCTGGGTGATTTATATTAATTGGCCATAGGTTAAGTAAGGAAGCCTTGATAGTCTGGATTTATAATGTGATGTCTAAATGCTACTACAAAGTTTGAGAAATAAAATTTTAATTAAACATTGAGTACAATTTCTACTGCCCTTGTGTATTAAGTACTTAATTTTAACAAAGTATTGAAGAATGCCAAATATGGGTTGTTAGGGACTGTTGAAATGGCACTTTGATTGCTGGAAATTCTACAAAAAATTGAGGCATTGAACCCATGAAGGCTAGGATGATGATGCTGGTTTGACAAGTGCTAAACTCTGTGCTAGAATTGAAACGTAATTAAGCTAAGACTCAAAGGATAAATATTGGTGAGAAATCCCAACAATTGAGATGAGTGAGCACTAAATTTCAAAACTATATTCCTATAAATATTATATATGTTATATTTGATAGTTGACGAAATTGTGGAAAGCATGAGCTGGTAGAAAGCCTTAGGTTGTTTGTGATTGTGACAAGGATTTCAAATCCCTTTTTCTCTATATTACATATAAGTATATGTTTACATGCTTTTAATTATGGGGAAACAAACCTTCAGCTTTTCGCTTCAAAATCATGCCTTGCAAGCTTGTGTGATGTTTAGGCCAATGGACATTACTTGATTCATAGGATTATCGATTTCACTTAGCATGCTAATTTCATGGATATGCCATGCCTTGAAATAAATTATGCACAACATTCGATTTATGATTATATTGTTTTTGATCTATCATGTTTTGCAAATTCATTAAATTGTAATGATTTTCATTTTAACATGATTAAGATACTTTGGGGTAGGACCTGTTATCACACTAGGTTAAGTGTGGTCTTTGTGCACGAAGTAGTGATTGTTGATTATCGATATTTGACTGTAAAGGGGGACCTGAAGCCCTGATTCATATTAGGTGGCATGAGCAGTTCCCATGAGTGGGTAAAGGGGGACTTGAAGCCTCAATTTATATATGGCGGCGTGAGCAGTTCCCGTGAGGAGGTGATGATATTTGAGAAAGTAAGCCTAAGGGCTATACTAAACCTACCCAAGGATGATGCTCACTTGATGATTTTTTTTATTATACATGGCATGGCATTAACACTTAAAATTTATAATTAAATGGCAAGCGAAATTTACGTATTCATTGGTGACTAGTTATTTTGCATTTTTATGTTTGAGACTTTTCATTTTATACTTGCCATTAGATTTACTGTTGAAAGAATATTGAAGTTGAAAGATTTTCTAGCATGCTAAATATAACCGTTTTCATA
>NW_018397275.1:2419687-2420014 GCF_002168275.2 Theobroma umbraticum
TGATTCATTATTCTTAAGACTTGCAACGTATAAAAATCTCTCAATTCAATGGAGTATGTTTTCCACGCTTACTCTTGGATTTGTAAATATTCCATCTTTATGTTTGTTGCCCCTCCCTATCTGCTTATGGAGCCGATGATCACTGAGCTTGTGAGACTCACCCATGTTATTTAATGTGCAGATAAATAGCTAGTTAGGGACATTGTTGGTGAGGAATCTTTTTGCAGCTGTGTAGGTAATGGCATCTCCTAGCTTTCTCCGCGTCGCCCCATTGTCTAGTCATTGAGTCATTTTAAAATTGTAATAAATAATGTGTTTAGAACTATT
>NW_018397275.1:2420024-2420111 GCF_002168275.2 Theobroma umbraticum
GATCTTTAAATATTGTAAATTAAAAAAGTGGAGTTGTGCCATCAAAACACTTTGAACTATTACTTGGTTATTATTATTTCGATGTGA
>NW_018397275.1:2420121-2420536 GCF_002168275.2 Theobroma umbraticum
AGACAATGATATTGATGATTGACAAACTTAATTAGTGCAGTAATGAAGATGTGAGGAACATAAATATAGGTGAAATAAAATGCTTAAAGGCTAGTCGACTTGTCTAGGCTTGTTTATATGACCTGTACCCCGGTAACGGTCGTGTGAGTCAGTTGTTACATTCGAAATTACTTAGAATGCTTATTTCAAGATTGTTAGTCTAGAAATTGATTGCTATGATTATTGTGTGTTAGGAACGATAGAAACTCCAAAAAAATCACCATAAAAAGGCTATAATTGGGTTTTCAATTGAGGTGAGTGGATACACCACTTTTAAACTATTTTGATATGTAACGTTGGAGTATGATTTGAAGTTTCTTGATGAATATGATTTCTGCAAATATTGGTGAAATGAAAAATGAGATTGTGGATGTGA
>NW_018397275.1:2420546-2423609 GCF_002168275.2 Theobroma umbraticum
AAAAATGGTTTTCAATCTACTATATATAAATTTGTTATTATGTATTAGTTTTCAACAAGAGGGACAAGCATGTTATTGTTTTTAGCACTCGATTACTCTGCATTCAGACTAGTGTGGGTTCAAGAAATCATTTATATTGATATATGAATATTATAATGTGACTACTTACTATGGTGAAGCATGAGATGCATGACGGATTAAACAATATTTTTCTATTTAAAATTGATATGTTTATGTATATAATGTATAGTTCATATACTACATGACATGATTGAGAAAGTATGATAAATGCCATGAGCTTATGTAAATGATGTATGTTTCACATATTACATGAGATGATTAAGTAGGCATGAGGAACGCCATAAGGTGCGTATATGATGTAAAATTTCATATACCTTATGAGATGAGTAAGTAGGTATGTAATGGATATTCCACATACCAAATGCTATGAGTATTAGAACTGAATGAGTACGATTGATTCCACTTTCTAGGGTTGCAAGTGACAACTTCACTCTTGTGATGCATCATAAACCCCCAAGATGCAATGGGGATCATACATTGCTGGTCCAAAGTTGATAGGGGTTTAACCATCACAAAGGATGTTTAATGATATTTGAATGATGATGAGTGTGATGTGATATAGTATGCTTACATGTTATGTTAACTTGTGTAATGTTTACGTTTTACATTCCATGTTGACATGAACATAGGCTTAGTGAATTGAACATAGCCTTAAAGATAGTCACAAGAGGTAAGGGGAATTAGGGAATGGCAAATATGCAGAATGCTGCATAGAAAAATAGAGTATAAAGGCTATATAACGAAACATGTGCAATATCTATTAATAGATAGTAGACAGAATGCTACAAGAAGCATTCTACTTTTAATTTATTGATAGATATCTTATATCTATTGATAGATGAGTTACAAAATTGTGTGTACTGGCTTGTTTAAAGGTTTTTCAAAGATAAAGAAGCTTCTAAAGGTTATGCAAACTTGTTTTCATGCAAATGCTATTTAAAATGTGTTTGAATACTATGTTTCATAGACTTTATGATTAAATTGTTTACGAATGGCATGAGTTTACAAGTGCATGTTTACAAAATATTCTTATCCCCTGGCTTGTCCCCTTTCTGTATCCACTTATAGAGTCTTTGTGACTCACATGTTATTTTCCCTAATTATTTTTGTTTGCAGAACAATGATAGCAGATAGCACTTGATAGCAGTTGATGTGACGAAGATGTGATCTATTCCTCTTTGGGTAGGTGATTAGGCACCCATTTACAACTTAGAGGTCAAGTCATGTTTCGTTGATAAGTCGATCTTACCATACGTTTATGTTTATAGACTACGAACATGTTTATGTTAATGTTGCCAATGTTTGGCTATTTTACATTGATAATGTTATGTATGATATTATGATGATGGCTTAAGAGACCATATGGACACCCAACGGTGTTATTGTTCAATGTTATTGTCCACTGTGATAGTGGTACTTGTTAATATATAAAATCCTTGAGTTTACACAATTAAGTTGGGAAGTTCCTCAATTGTATAATGAGTTTTATGAATGCATGCATGATGATATTGTATGTTAATGGGTGTTATAAGATGCTTCATATGTAATGATGTTGTATGTTTAATAATGTTTATGATAATTGGCTGGCTTAGGCTTAATGGGTTATGGTTGTTTGAGTCCATGCGATCACAATCCCTCTAGGAAATGGGATGTGATAGAAGATTTCATAATTATAACACATTATAATTCCTATACAAAGCATATTTATTCCGAAAATTTTATCTTATAAGTAATTAATAAACATATGAAAGCATGTAAACTCAAAGATAAAAAAACCTTTTTGCCTTACATTAAACTAAAATCAATGTTTTCTACAAAACATATTGATTGCCTTGTAAGGGACACACTGACTTTAACACGTTCATCATCTAAGATATGTTTTGCTTAATACTCTTTTAGCATTAAAACCTAAATTGATTTTAAAAAAATTATACGAACGTTTGAACTTCTAATTCTTTAAATTAAGAATACATGTACATATCACTAAATAATATTCAAATGCAAATCTTGAGTTGAATATTTATAGTTGAATATACTAAGCAGAATGCATATTTTTAATCAGTATAAGATAGGTTGTAGCTTAACTTGGAATTGTAAATAGAAACTTTGAGTCTAAGAGAAGGAGGGTTTAGATTAAGAGGGCTTGGAGGTGAGGTTTACTTTTAAATAAGATGGGGGGAAGGGTGTGGTAGGTGTACAGATCTTGGAGGATAATGAGTGGAATAAAAAGTATGAATTATAGGTGTTTAGGTAGATTTTTTTAGATAGTTAAATAATGAGAGGAACAGAGGGGGATGAGAGTATAAGGAGGAGAAAGAAACCTAGAGCTATAGGGTGAAAATCATTGGATAGGCAAGGAAAGAAAGAAAAAATATTAGCTAGAGGAGGAAAGCAGTGACAAGAAAAGGTTAGTTTTTAGTTAGAAAAAGGATCTTATAGGTTACAAGGAAGTAACAAAAATGGAAAAAAGAAAGAATAAGAGAAAAAAAAGAAAAAAAAATAAAAAAAGAGAAAAGAAAGAAAAAGAAAAAAGAACAAACAAAATAAAAATAAAATAAAATAATATGTGATTAGCTTACAACAGTGGCCTTGATCTTTTTATAGGTAATGGGAACAATCTTCATGATTATTAATGTAGATTTGACTAATCATGCTTTGAAGCTTTAATTTCTTGATTAGCCTATTGTTGGTGCATTGATCTTAGTGTTGGTTGTGAAATTAAATTATAAGGAATAGTGGGGTCTAAAAATAAGGAAGATAAAGGATAGAAGATAGATGTTGGAAGCTAGTGACATTTTTTTACATTAAAGGTGGTCAAGCAATTCTTTAGGTGTCATAAGGGATTGATGTTGCTTTGTAGAGCTGTCAGTTAAAATTCTATTACATAAGTATACGTATCGAATAGACAGTATATTAGCAAGTAGAGTATCGATTCCACGGGAAATTGATCTAAAAGTTTACTAAGTACTAAAATTATAGCAA
>NW_018397275.1:2423619-2424236 GCF_002168275.2 Theobroma umbraticum
TCCAAACAATATCAAAATAATATCAAATAAAACTAAGTTAGCAAGTTTAAACTAAGAAAAATCAAAATAATAAATGCTCAATTAAATATCAACTCAAACAAGCCTAGGATTACAATATCCCTCACACTTCATCTAAATCTTACCTCTCTTCCTTAACTTATTTCAATGGTTTGAATTGCTAACCTAGAGTCCTAAATTATTTATAAGGGTCTCCCGACTCATCTTATAAAAATATCTATTTTAATCAAAACATTATATCCCTATGTGAATTGAAATTAAAATAGATTCATTAAGTTCAAGCTCTAATCTGGCTACATATGGCCTATAGGTACATCCCTATCCTATACGCAAATCAAGTAATATGATCATATGCTATCCCAATTTTAGCCTACACTAAACTCCTTTTCCCAAGTTTGTTTAGGTTCCTAAATCAATTTAATTGGTGGCCAAGCAATTAAAAGCATTAAGAATAAATTGGAATAAACAATTCAAATCCCATTGAAAATAAGCAAGAAAGAGATTAAAAATTTAGATTACATGTGAATTCAATTTCAGTCCTAAAGAAATAAATTAGCTCATAATATCTAATAAAGACAATATCCAAAGAAATTTAACCA
>NW_018397275.1:2424441-2425074 GCF_002168275.2 Theobroma umbraticum
TCCTCAAAATCTCTGAAAAAGGTCCCTTAAATAGGCTCCAAATAACCTAATTTTAAAAATCCCGTCAACTTCTTTTACTTTTGGAAAGTCACCCAGAGCTGCGGCGCTACTTATTCAGCGCTGCAGCGTTGAGCTCTCTGGAAATTTGTATGTTTGCTTCCTTGCATCAACGCTGCAGCCTTGTTCTCCCAGAGCTGTGGCAGTTTATCAACTTCAAACATGAGTTTCACCCTGACATGTTCTGAACTGTGCAAAGTAGTAAACAAAAAAGTTTTATCCCTGTCTCTTAACTTTCAAATGGATTAAGAATCAAATCAATTGGACTTCCGGATTGAAAGATATACTCCAAATACCTCATCATATTCAGTCCTTGCATACTGTTTCAGTACTCCAATTTTGACAAATATTTTCACCATGATCCAGTCAGAAGTTGGTGAATTGATAAATGTAAACTTTGTATCCCTTCTTCTTATAATTCTAGTGGTCCAAGAATCACCTCATTTGGAGTTGTTTAGAGAGAGATATGGTCAAAATACTGAAACATATACGAATGAAGTTATCGCCATACTTGCACTGATTTTCATCAAATGAGCCTTTTTCATTAATTTCCTACAAATGCCATAAGAGAAATTA
>NW_018397275.1:2425084-2425888 GCF_002168275.2 Theobroma umbraticum
CTCTTAAAGTAATTTAAAACAAAACAACATAGAATTTAACTAAAATAACTTAATTTAATCACTTAACAAGTAATCAAAACTTAAACTAGAAAAACACTTAAAATGCTAAAATCTGAACCTAAAATCTCAAAGACCTAGCTACTTAAGCTCCCAAAATGTGTCAAAATAACTCTATATAATAGAGTTATCAAGAACTAAGATTAAAAATGGGAGGGAAGGGAAGTTAAAAAGAAACCAATGTCTCTCTCGGCGACAGAAGGCTTTCTTTCTAATGCTAAGACTTCAGCGATCCTAGATGGTAAATTTAGGAAAAAAGTCTGAATAAAGTAGAATGCTACGGATGACAATCATGCGGTATTACACCACAACCTGTCATTCAAGGATGTATTAATGTCTTTTGTTGGGGACAGTTGGTTCTTTGATGCTAGTATGGGATCTGATGATGATTTGGGAGATGAAGGATTTAATGACTCGGATAGTAAGAAGGAGTTTTCTGAGAATGAAAAGTCCTTAAAGAAAGATTTCCACTTTGGCACAATTGATGCTGTGCCATTCATATGATATTTCTGATCAAATACAGGTTGAACTTGCCAAATGATGGCAAAAATCGATTGTTATGTGTTTTCTAGATTGTGCTATTTCTTATACATTTTTATGTGATAGGATTACTTCTCTATGGTCTTCCAAAGGAATGTTCGCGGTCAGTGGTGGAGTCAGAATTTCATGTTTGTGGGGGGCAAAAAATCAAAGACAATGTCTATAAATTAAATAGTCATATTAGAAATTTAATGTTTGACAATAATA
>NW_018397275.1:2425898-2426033 GCF_002168275.2 Theobroma umbraticum
TAGACAAAAAAATTTCATATGAAAATTATACAAATAAATCCTAAAAATTATTCAAAGGAATCAATCTTAATAATTTACTTAAAATAGAATTAACTAGTATAATCATAAATAATTTAATAATGACAATAATCTCAA
>NW_018397275.1:2426043-2438775 GCF_002168275.2 Theobroma umbraticum
AACTTAACAACAAACAAAAATTAACAAATATAATAACAATATCTCAATAGGAAGCAATCCCCTAAAAAATATTAAGGACTATCAACGAACAATTCAATGGAGAAGTAATTCTCTAAAATTAATCACAAAAATTAAATACAAAATAAACAATTCAACCAGGAAGCAATCCCGAAATAAAAAACTTAAATGTTCATAAGAATCTAAGCAAAGAAAAAAGCACAACTAATTTGTAGGAAAACAATCAAGCAATCCCAAAATAAATAAGTAATAACAAACCTTTGGTGCTTAATCAAATTTCTTTCAACAAAAAATAGTTAAGATAATAAATCTTAAATCAAAATTATCAAGTAGAAATTATTAAATAAAGAAAAATTTTGAAGTCAAAAATGTTAAAAATAAAATAAGTAAATAAACCAATCTCACCAATTATCATGATATGAAAATTGAGTTACTGACTAAAAGTTTTCTACATTGAGAATGCTAACAAGTCCAAAAGTGTAAAAAATGAATTTTTTTCTATAGTATTTGGTAAAAAAGAAAAGAGAACAAGTGATGGTTGTGAGGTTTTAGAGAGGTAGGGTTTGAAAATAATTCTACTGCAATTGGCTTTATTATTATTTTTTTTGAAAAATGCAATTGGCTTTATTTTAGTCCTATTAAAATTAGTTGACTAAGTTTTGTGGGATATTTCACTAAACAAAAAATTATTATAAAAGTAAAATTATTAAATTTTAAAAAAATAAAAATATGTTAGAAAAATTTTAAAATTTTTGTAAGGGCTAAATTATAAAATGTTTAAAAAATAAAGGCAAGTAATAAAAATTTAAAAATTATTAGAGGGGTGAAACTATAAAATTTTTGAAAACTAAAGATAAATTATAAAAATTTAAAAATTGTTTGGGGGTGGGGCTCCCACTAGGCCTTTTCCCCTCCGCCTCTATTCATGGTGGTGGATATTGACAAGGGGAACTATATGATTAAATTTACAGCTGAAGAGGATTATTTGCAGGCCTTCTTGGATTGTTCTGACCATAGATGATTTAAGGGCATTACTTGATGGTTAGACGTTGGTCTCTTAATTTCCCTTGTGATTCTCAAGAACTTTCTACGATTATCGCTTGGGTTAACATCCCAAGAATACCTCTCGACCTTTGTCACAAAAAGGTGTTACATCAAATAGCTTCTCTATTGGGCAAATTATTGAAGATTGATTACAATACTAAATAAAAGAAACGGGTAAGTTTTCATATATTTCAGTAGAACTGGATCTATCCAAACCTTTGATTCCTATATTCATACTCAATGGGAGAATTTGAAAGATTGAATATGAAGGCTTACCTACGGTTTGCTTTCACTATAGGGTTTATGGCATGTTAAAGAAACTTGTCCCAAGTTTTCCTTTAACCAACCTAAAGTTTTTGGGAAAGATGATATATTGAAGGCTCCATCAGATAAGACTTAGGAGGAAGATTCACCATTTAGGCCTTAGATGGTAGTTGCTTGTAGAAAGCTAAGAAATGGTATTTTAAAGCAAGAAGTCTCTTATAGTGTAAAGCTTGGAAAATTGAACAGACAAGGCTCTCAATTTGTGGTCTTTAGAGGAGACGATGATGCAGAGATAAAAACATCAAATGTTGTTGTTGATGAGGAACAAGCTCCATCGTTTCATAGAGTATCACAAATTTGAGAAGATTCCAATAAATCGAGGAGGACCATTTCTCAAGGAAAACCTACAAGTCCACGACATGTGGTTCTAGTTCTAATAAATATGTTCTTGATTTGTCAAAAGAGAAATGGCATGCTTTGCTCAAATGCACTAATGGTTCAATTAAAATAAATTACACACCGAGAGAAAGTGGTAAGGGATGAGTTGTTCCTTAAGAGGGTGACTCTTATACTGCAATAATAAATTAGAATAATATGGAGGCTAAGACTAATGTAAGCAGTCATAAGAAAGAACAGATTGTTATTACTCATTTTACCACCTTGGACCCTACCAAAATTTTGGTTATAAGAATAGTTGATGGATCTAAACCAAATAAGTACATTTCCAATACTTTGCTGTAAAATTGAGCCAAAAAAATTGTAGCTGAGCATAGAGGTGGTGCTATTTTGCATGCTAAGGATGACGAACCCCCCGATAGGAAAAATGTAGTCTGTGTTAATTGTACCTTAATTAAGAAAGAAGCAAAGTCGATAGTTATTAAGGCTGTTGAACAACAAGCTTTTTTGTCTACAATTCCAATGGAAAGTGAAGCACATTCAAAAGAAAATCCTATCGAACTGAAGGAAATTCGAATCATGCTAAGGCGAATCATATGCTATAGAATATTAAAATTTTAATCCCCTAAGTCATAGATCACTTTAATTGAAACTAATCTAGAAAAAATACAAGAAAAAGATTTCAA
Source organism: Theobroma umbraticum (assembly GCF_002168275.2). Classification (NCBI taxonomy): domain Eukaryota; kingdom Viridiplantae; phylum Streptophyta; class Magnoliopsida; order Malvales; family Malvaceae; genus Theobroma; species Theobroma umbraticum. The sequence continues at coordinate 2,428,452 of NW_018397275.1, forward strand.
TATACCTACAAGTTTGATGCTTGTTTTCTTTGGTGGAGTATTCCTTGGGTTTTTGTTTTTGACTTTTGTACGCCAACTAAGATTTATCAAACCATAGCAGCACAATTGTCCAGCCTTTAATGGTGATCCATATAGTAATTTATCAAAATCTCTTCACTAAAAGTGTGTGAATCCTTAAGCAAAAGTTTGTGCTATCAAACCCTCAACTTTAAGCTCCCTTGTGTTTCTCTCTTTTTGGCTATGCCTATCTCAACACATGAGAAAATAAAAACAGAACTCTGCTGTACATTCAAAAGGCAGATAAAAGACTCTTTGATAGAGTGAATTGACATACTTCATATCCAACAAAGATTAGAAAATGTCTTGGGCTAATAGGGCCTTTGTTTAATACTTCATCAAATCATATTTGATTTAGCTGAATACTTAATCAGATGTAGCCTCTATAAAATCAATAAGATCACATCCAATTGAACTCAAATTAATTTTGACACTTCACCTTATGTGTGTGACCCATTAGGTACCCATCATGTTGGCAATAAATATCAATTAAGTCAATTAAGAATTTATATTTATATTTATAGATCATGAGCGACATTTGACAATATATTATGACCACCTAAATGTCAAGAGAGTCTATATAGTTTGACTAACTTTTTAATGTATAATATCTCAGTGTAATATGATTGTTTCATCATATATCCAAGATAGATAGAAAGCTTGGCTCAATGTCTACTTTTTAATTTATCCATGTTAGTCCTGTAGCTTCATGTAACACCCCTAATTTTTTTTACATGGCCTATATGTGATAGGGGCTAAGTTATTGAAGAGTGAAATTTGAACCCCAATGTGTATGCATACAGAGTGTGTGTACGAACTATATTGTAGAAAGAATGATCTTGAAATTGTTGTGTATTTATAGACGTTTTTAATGATATGTGGGTGTGTTAAGTGTAGGAAGCATGCCTTATGATACTTGGGCAACAATTTTATAACATATTTAAGAAATTTAAAGGTGTGATGCTTATATTGAAGCCTTGATCTTATGTTTGAATATTTGAGTAAGGATTTAAGTCATATATGAATGGTTTAAGGTTGTAAAGGAGATTTAAAATGGGTTTAGGCTTTAAAAGAAACAATTTTTATGAATTGGGACCTAAAAAGTCAATCCTAGTGCATAGATGGTCGATTTTGCAAACTAAAATACAAGGAAAATCATGCATTCTTGTCCAAGATCTACTATAAGCCCTCTATAGTTGAACCTAGGAAGGAAAAGTGGAAGAATTGAACATTCTGGTCCAAGATCGACTATAAACCCTCCATAGTCGATCTTGTGAGGAAACATCGACTAAAAACGGACATTCTAGTCCAAGATCAACTATAGACCCTCTGTCATCCATCATATGAAGAGGAAAGGGGTGAAACACAAAGTTTTTGGTCCAGGATCGACTACGAACTTCCCAAAGTTGATCTTAGATTGCCAGATTAGCCAAATTCGAGCTTAACACCTTCATTCTCCACCCATTTTCTCTCAACTCTTACATCCTCCAAACCCAATGGATTCCCTTAATAAACAAAAGATTTTGAGTGTTAAAAGTAAGAGTTTTTACCTCTTCAAGCCTTGGTAGATGATTTTCACTTTCTTTTTCTAAAAATCCAAACCCTAGCTTCTAAAAATAATTTTTAAAGCTATGTAAAGTGGATTGGAGTAGATTGAAGCTTGGGAAACACTTCTAGAGATAAGATTAAGTGTTTTTGTTAGTTGATTTCCAATTTGAATGATTCATAACTTAGATTTAATTTGATTCAACTTTGGAGGAAAATCTCCTTCTTCAATTGGCTAGAGATTTGGGGTAAATAATTATGCAATCTATCTTCTAAGGTATGGGTTTAGCCCATTATTGAAGGATTTGAGCTTATATGTTAGATTGCTAAGAATTTGCTTAATTTTAGAAAAACTAGCATTTTTCAAAAACTAGGATTTAACTAGTTTTGTAGTGTTTTGATGTGCTTGGGGGAAGATTGAGCAATTTGGACACATTTGTGAGCCAAAATATGGTTGGAGGCTAAGAATCGATGTTTGACTGTGGAGTATCTCCAATTTGTCATTGTGAATGGGTTAATTAAATGCATGTGATGCATAACGCATGGAAAATGCGTAACATTGGCACTACATTATAAATGTAGGCCTAGTTGAATATGCTTAGGCTAGAGAACTATGTATGTATACATGTGTATGTGATTGCCTAGATGGTTGTTCCTAGGCTAGTATATTGTTAATGTACATGTTGGTATATGTGTTTGCTTGTGAATGTCATTGGGAAGTATGAGCTGTTAAACATCTAGGTGATGTATGATTTTATTGACTCTCGGACATGCTATGGTTAATTAGAGTCATAGTGGCACTAGAATGTGGGAATAAATTGGCCTTTTGTTGATGGAATATTGATGTATGATTCTGATGTGATATTATTCTTGTATGTGCGGCTATTTAGCCATTGTTAAATTAAAAGTTAGGTTGTTGATGTATATGTAGCCAGTGAGCCATAACTATTGAGGCATTTAGGACTTAATGAGCTTATTGACAAATGAAGTTCGATAAATGTGCTTGTCACTATGTTGTGGACATATGGAAGGATAGAGACATCATGGCCTCATTGTGGAATTGCATTTTGTTCGAGGAATGAATTTCAAATGTTGATTTGACTTGAGGTTGAGTAGGTCCCATTACCTTGTAACTATGCATATGCATGTAGGAATGTTGGTAAAAGGGATTGTGGTTTAGTCCCACTTGTGATTCCCAACTATAGTGTCATGATGCAACCCATTGAGAGATTACTCTAGGAGATGATGACTGTCAATAGATTACTTTGGTTGATGATGTGATTCTCAGCTAGCTACTTAGGCACTGGGTGTAATTTGATTTTTTTCCTGTTGCTTCGGCACGAGCGTAACTTGTATTTCGCCAGTTGCTTTGGCGTTGGGCATGATATATTTATCCACTGGTAGGCCACCATGCGCCATTGACTATGTCTAAGGGAAAATCACTCGCTAATTTAACATGATATGAATTAATTTGTATACAACATGTGATAGCCTAGGAGAGGCCTAAATAAACATGATATAAATCGACATGATACTCTAGCAACTAGATGTCATGGAGAATGTTGTAACTGACTTTGAATGGTTTCGAGGGTAAGTCTAATGATGTGAGTGATGGTCTTTGGATATCTTGAGGATGATGATATGCCCTCATATTGGAGACTTAAGGATAAAGATATGCCTTATATTTAAAGATGTTTGCTAGATCATGTGGATGCATTAAGAATGCAATGTCTATAGTTTGTTTAATGTATGTATATAATCTTGATTATATGCACCACTCACTTAGTATTTTAGTACTCACCCATTTTATACCATGTGCAAATTAATAGGCCACTAGACAAAGCATGACAAGGATTGACAGCTTGATTTGGGCATCTGGTAGGTTCCTCTTTTGGAACCCTCCACTAGGTTAGCTCCACATTAGCTTCTGCTATCTAAATTTTAAGTTTGAGAAGAAATGTATTCAGGATATTATAGGCACTGAGTGCCATGCAATAATGTGTTCTAAGGGTTGTTATGTAAAAACTCACCTTGAATGGTTAATGTGTGACTTTATGATAATTGTACGAATTATGTTCCAGGGATGGTGTACCATGTCAAACTTGAATTTTATTTATGAATATGACATATGAAATCCCTTAGCTATGTGTTATTTGATTTTGAACCCTAAGGCTTGCTCAGGTTTTATGGGCTTTGCTTGCCAGGCTCATGCACCAGTCATGGACCTTTGGGTTTGGGTCATGATAAAGTTGGTATTAGAGCTCCTAGGTTTTGAGAGTTTTAAGTTATCTTAAGTTTGTCAATGGAGTATCAGGATTAATGTAGAGTCTTGTTTATGGTTTGTGATTGCAGCATTAATTATGAACATGAGGTTGTATAAACTCCCATGTGTTAGTAAACCTACCCATGAGATTTTGAAATTTAAATATTAAATATGGTATTGTTTCGTCTTGCCACAAGATGTCATCTAAGACAAGAGTTGCCTTAAGAGCCACGGCAGAGCAAGTTGCCTCAGATGAGCTTATGGAACCACCATGAGTGTCCACGTCAAGGAGCCATGGTAGAAGTAAAATAGCTAGATGCACTTGAAATGTGGATCACAGTTATGTATCAACTGGTAATGAGAATGCGGGAGCTGGGGATGATTACCTTGTAGAAGGATGTGTCACCTTAGAAGATTTTGTAACTGGGTTGCAAAGTTTGGTTGATAAATTTGTTGATTTTTACAATAGAGGATTGGCACAATCTGAGGAATGGGTTGACTCTAGCTCACAAGATTCAAATTATGTGCCTTAGTGTGAACATCTAAGGGGAGCTATTGAGGTTTCTTTGGCGAATTTCATGAAGTTAAAGCTCTTGTTTTTTACTAGTTCAGTGCAGAAGAGGATTCTCAAATATTTTTGGAGGACATGGAATGTATTTGTTCTGCTTTAGGATGCTCCTCACATTGGTTAGTGGAATTGGTGGGATTTTGATTACAAGACGTGACCAGAATATAGTTTGTGTCACTTAAGACAATAAGACCATTAGGGTTAGCTTCAATGTCATGGGAAAAATTTGTCTAAGCTTTCTTAGGTCACTTTTTGCTTGGGAGCATGAAAAACACTAAGGTCTAGGAGTTTGAGTCTCTAAGACAGACCCCAAACATGAAAATGAAGGAGTATGATGTCTGTTTCAGCCAATTATCGAGATAAACTCTTGACTTGGTCCTAATTGAGCAAAAGAGGATCAAGAGATTTATATAGGGATTAATCAAGTTGCTATTTAGATTTGTTGCCACCAAGAGGTTTGCCTCTTACATAGTAGTGGTGGATGTGGCTAGAATGATTGAAACTAGAAAAATGGAGTCTCGAATGGAAGGAAGGTAGAAGAGATCGGATACAAGACCAATAAAGCTGTTAAGATTCTAATGCAATTAAGAGTCCCACATTTATACGCCATTAGAGTAGCGAAGTGACCACTTCTATGCACAGCTCAACAACAAATAATGATTCATTTAGCCTACCATCGAAGTGAAAATAGTCTAGCAAACATCTAATCTGAGCCTCAAGTAAAGGGGTGTTTTGTATAATTATTGTGGAAAGGCACATGGTGGACCGTGCCATAAGGTAACTGGTCTATGTTTTGGATGTGGTCAATTTGGACATTTGATGAGAAATGGTCCAATGTAGAGGTAGACGACTAAGGGTGATCATGGATATGGGAGGCAAATGTTTAATACTCCATCTAGAACTACATCGACTGTGAGGAATGTTAGAGGTGACATAGGCAAGAGTATAGCCTCATCATCATGAGGTAGACTGACACAATTGGGTAATGATTAAGGAGGTCAAGCGATGTTGTTTGCTTTGACATCGCAAGATGCTCAAACTTTCAATGTAGTGGTCACAAATACACTTTCTATTTGTTGTATCGAAGCTTTAGTGGTCACAAACTTCCAATGTAGTGGTCACAATATGCATTCCTTTGTGTCCTCGTATTTTGTGCCAAAATTAGATTAGTTTTGTAGCAATATGAAAGAACCCTTGATTGTGACTACTCCTTTACAGGAGACATTTAGGGCAAAATATGTGTATAAATCCTCTATGGTCCGCACAAGGGACAAGGATACGTTAGCAAATATGGTGTTGTTGCTAACTTTAGATTTTGATGTGATATTGGGAATGGACTGGTTAGCATCCTGCTTTGCCAAGTTAGACTACTATCGTAAGCTTGTGAAGTTTAAGTTTTTAGGGGAATCCTCATTTGTGATATACGAGCATGGTAGCCTAGTCTCTATGGGAGTTGTATCAGACATAGCCGCCAAACCAATGCCAAGGTAAAAAAGTCAAGGGTACCTGGCGATGACTAAAGACACTTTGATGGATGATAGGAGTATGGATTGTGTACCGATAGTAGGTGAGTATCTGGATGTATTTTTAGAAGAATTGCCTAGATTGCCTCTCGAAAAGGAAATTGAATTTTGCATTGACTTGATTCTGGATACACAGCTAAATTAAGAGAGCTTAAGGAGCAACTAGAAGATTTATTGAATAAGGGTTTTATTCAACCTAAAGTTTTATCTTGGGGAGCTCTAATGTTATTTTTGACTATTGATTCTGCATTGACTATTGACAATTGAATAAGGTCACTATAAAGAATAAATATCTACTCCCAAGGATCAATGACTTGTTTGATTAGTTGTAGGCTACTGTGTGTTTCTCTAAGATTGACTTACGCTTGAGATAGCACTAATTGAGAATAAGAGAATGTGATGTACCCAAGACAATGTTCCACACACGTTATGGACATGATGAATTTCTGGAGATGTCTTTTGGACTTACTAATGCACCTGTAACATTTATGGATTTAATGAACAGGGTTTTTTGAGTGTATTTAGATAAATTTGTGGTTGTATGTCTCAATGATATGTTATTGTATTCTAAGAACCCAGAGGAACATGTACAACATTTGAGAATTGTGCTACAGACCTTGAGAGCATATGTTGTATGCTAAATTTTCAAAACATGAGTCTTGGCTGAATAAAGTCAGTTTCTTAGGATATGTTATGTCTAAACAAGGATTGCAAGTGGATCCTAACAAAGTGGAAGCTATGGAGAATTGGTCGAGGCCGACATTTGCAACAGAAGTTAGGAGTTTTCTTAGCTTAGCATGATGTTACAGATGATTTGTACAAGAATTTTCTAAGATCACATCCCCTTGAACAAGGCTAACTTAGAAGGAGTTAAATTTGATTGGTTTGATGCATGTGAGGATAGTGTTTAGAGACTTAAAGCTTGTCTCATTTCTACACCTGTGTTAAGTCTGTTGTGTGGATCTAGAGGCTAAACTATGTATTGTGATGCATCATGGGTTGGATTAGGTTACATGTTAATGCAGCATAGAAAGGTTATAGTGTATGCCTCCCGATAGTCGAAGAGGGATGAAAAGAACTATCCTACGCATACCTAGAGATGGCTGCAATTGTATTTGCTTTGAAAATTTGGTGCCATTACTTTTATGGTGAAACTTGTGAAATATATACTGATCACAAGAGCTTGAAGTATATATTTCATCAAAGAGATTTAAATTTGAGACAATGTAGGTGGTTGTAATTGTTGAAAGATTATGACTGCGCCATACTTTACCAACCAAGCAAGGCTAATATGGTGGTAGATTCCTTGAGTCAAAATCAAAGGGGAGTTTGTCACATGTGACAATGGAGACAAGATCTTTGATGTAGAGCTTGTATGATCTGGGCAATATGGGTGTACATTTTGAGGTAACTGATTCTAATGCCTTGTTAGCACATTTTTAAGTTTGATCGATGATATTAGATTAGATTAAGAATGCCTAAGACCAGGATGAATACTTGATTAAAATATTTGGTGACAAGAGCAAAGATAGAACTTGACACTTTGTGTACGACACAAATGGTTTAATGAGATATTGATAATGAATTTATGTGCCGAATATGGATGGATTAAGAAATGAGATTTTAGGAAAAGCTCATGTGGTAGCTTATACAATCCACCGGGAGCCACCAAGATGTATCATGACCTGAAGTTTATGTATTGGTGGCCAGTACTAAAAAGAGACATGGTGGAATATGTCTATAAGTGCTTAACACGCCAGTAAGTGAAGGCTATACACCAAAGGCTTTTAAGATTTGTGCAATCGTTACTGATTCTCGAGTGAAAATGGGAACATGTAGTAATTAACTTTATGACTAGTTTACCACGAGCTAAGGGTGGCTATGATTTCATTTGTGTGATAATTGATCAACTAACTAAGTTTACTCACTTCTTACTAGTCAAGACTAGGCATGGAGTAGCTCGGTATATCCAAATATACATTAATGAGATTGTCAGGCTACATGGTGTTTCGATAACGATAATGTTCGACGAAGGATTGTAGTTCATAAGTTAGTTTTGGAAGAAATTTCAAGAGGCCTTAGGCACGAGACTGTACAGATTTCCACCCACAAATGAATGGCCAGTTTGAATGCACCATCCAAATGCTTAATGATATATTGTGGGCAATTGTGCTTGATTTTGGAGTCTTGGTAAACCATTACTTGCCTTTGGCCAAGTTTGCTTATAATAATAGTTATCAAGCCACGATCAGTATGGCACCATATGAGGCTTTATATGCGTGAAGGTGTAGATTGCTTATTGGTTGGTTTAAAATGGGAGAAAGAAAGCTCTTAGGGCTGAAGTTGGTTTTAGAAGCTGAATGAGGTGTTTAGATAATTCGAAGAAAGCTACTAGCTCAAAGTCATCAAAAGTCCTATGCCGATAATAAGCACTAGCCCTTAGAATTTGAAGTTAGCCATTATGTGTTCTTGAAAATCTCACTGACCAAAGGAGTGAGAAGATTTAGAAAGAAAGCGAAATTAAGCCTTAAATACATCAGACCCTTTAAGATGTTAAAACGCTTTGGCGCGATTGCTTATCACTTGGTCTTAGCACCCAATTTGTCCGATGTTCATTCCGTTTTTCATGTGTCCATGTTTAAGAAGTATGTTTCTGATCCTTCACATGTGATACAGTATGATGAAGTCTAGTTACAAGATGGACTTAGTTATGAGGAGCAGTTTGTAGTCATATTGGATCGGCAAGTAAAATAGCTTTACTCCAAGGATATTGCTATGGTGAAAGCATTGTGACATAGCCATTCGGTTGAAAAGGCCACATGGGAACTTGAGGAGGAAAAGAGAGAGAAATATCCCTATCTTTTTAAGGTCTTATATGTGTTTTAAATTATGATGTGTAATTAAATTCAAGGATGAATTTTTTATAATGAGGAGAGAATGTAACACCCATGATTTTTTTTGACATGGCCTTTATGTGATAGGGGTTTAGTTATTAAAAAGTGAACTTTGAACCTCAATGTGTATGCATGTGGAGTATGTGTGTGAACTATATTGTAGAGAGAATGATCTTGAAATTGTTATATATTTAGGGACTTTTTCAGTGATGTCTGGGTGTGTTAAGTGTAGGAAGCATGGCTTATGATACTTAGGCAACAATTTTATGAACATATTTGACAAATCCAAGGGTGTGATGCTTAGATTGAAGCCTTGATCTTATGTTTGAGTATTTGAGTAAGTATTTGAAATATATGAATGGTTTGAGGTTGTGGAGGAGATTTAGTATGGGTTTAGGCTTTAAAAAGAGTATTTCTATGAATTAGGACTTAAAAATAGATCTTAGTGCATAAAGGGTTGATCTTGCAAAGTAAAATGTAGGGAAAATCATGCATTCTAGTCTAGGATTGACTATAGGCCCTTTATAGTCTATCATAGGAAGGAAAAATGGGAGAAATGTCAACATTTGGGTCCAAGATCGACTATAAACCCCCTATAGTCGATCCTATAAAGCAAAATTGGCCAAAAATAGACATTCTGGTTCAAGATCTACTATACACCCTTTATAGTTGATCCTATGAAGGGGAAAACAGGTGAAACACAAACTTTCTAATCTAGGATTTGTTGGTATATGCCTTTGAGCCAATTAGATTGATCAAGGAATATATTTTGTCATTTAATGCATAGTTAATTGCATAATTTTATGTGATAGAAGTTTTCCTTTATGTTAGTGCAATAATAAGAAGTTATTAAGTACTAATTGGATGAAGCCCATGGAACATAAAGGCCTTGCAAGAGAATTGTAAAATTGTTATAAATATAAGATCACTATGCATCAAAGCTATGTCCTTCAAATTATTTCTGGTCATTGTATTGTCAAGACAAGGCATTGACAATACTCAAAGATTGGTACATGTTAAGCCTCCTGACCTGGGAAGTAAGCAATCGATCTCATAGATTGAAGTATATGGGATACTTGTGGATAACATGTAGGTGCTTATGGAACTCCACTTGGTATGAGAACTCCACTTGGTATTTCACTCAAATGTTTATGGAAAATGTTCTAATGTGATAGTCGTGCAACTATTCCTTAGACTTGAGTCACCAGGTCATCTTGTATGGGGAATGACATACTTTGATTTCACCTTTACAAGTTTGGAAGCAACCAAATGCCTAAACAATGTGTTTTTGTGTATGCCATGAAGCTTGCGAATGTGAATGAGTGGTAAAGAGAGGATTGATCACCCCAAGTGATATGAAGGGATGTATCTCACTTGTTCTCAGTTCTTTATTAACTTGTATAAAGTCTGTGGCCAAAGCATGATGAATTTGAAGAAAGTTAGTTTTCTAAATTCATAAAGTTAGTCATGAATT
>NW_018397275.1:2438785-2438921 GCF_002168275.2 Theobroma umbraticum
ATATGGAATGTCGTAAGTAGACACCGAGCCATGCTTAATGGCATATCTGAGATATTTGATAAAAGGATCGCATTGCACTGAGAGACTTAACACTAATGGGCTTTGTCAAAATCTTTAATTGACTCTCTAACATTTG
>NW_018397275.1:2438931-2439086 GCF_002168275.2 Theobroma umbraticum
ATGTATTGCTAGATGCTACTCATGATCTATAAATATAAATAAACTATCAAATTGATATTTATTTATAATTTATATTTATTGCCAATATGTTATAAGCCTAATGGGTCACATATATTTAGTGACATGATTGGGATTAAATAAAGATAATTAATTAA
>NW_018397275.1:2439096-2439188 GCF_002168275.2 Theobroma umbraticum
ATTGAAAGAGACCAAAATAAAGTAGAAAATTAATTAAGTTCTTAAAGACTTAATTAAATTAAAATACAACTATTGCATTTAGGGTTACAAAT
>NW_018397275.1:2439198-2439397 GCF_002168275.2 Theobroma umbraticum
ATATAAATATGTTATATTAGCAAACTAAAAACTTGAAGCATCCAATCACTTTTCAGCTGTTTCATAAAATAAGAAAGGAAAAATAGTTTTCTTTGTTTGTCAAAAATAAGATTTGGCCAGAAGTTTTTGTCCTTTTGTTTTAGAAATAAAACTTGTTAGTACAAGTAAAATCCTACCTTGGAGAAAGTCTTATTCAGTC
>NW_018397275.1:2439407-2439971 GCF_002168275.2 Theobroma umbraticum
TTACTGTTAGAGGCCAAACACTTGAGTGGTTGAAGATTTGACAAATCCTCAAAGTGAAGAAGCAAATATTTTGATTTAATTGGCCCTTGATTACGATATCTAGAGCAAGATATGTAACTCTTAAACCTATGAATGTTTATAATTTATTTGAAAGTTATATGAAAAACATAAATATTGATCCTGTAGATTCGATTGTTTCTCTGATTAAATATTATTTTATTTTTTTGCTATGTTATATTTTAATTTACTGATTATTTTTCATGTTTGAGCATGAGGTCGAATCCCAACAGTGGTATCAGAGCCTTTGTTTGATGTTTTTCATGTAATTTGCATGCTTGATTCTTGGTGATAATAAATAGGATTGATTTGTGTGTTAATTTGGTATATATCAAATTTAAAGGCTTTCTTTAAAATTTGTTTTTCTATTTTAATTTAAATCTGGACAGCATGTAATTATTTCATTAAAACATGTTTTAAAAGGTTTAAAATCATGTTTAGTCGAATAATTAATGAATGGATTAAAAGGCTTGCAAAGACAAGTTAAAACCGAATAGTTTTGAGGTG
>NW_018397275.1:2439981-2440066 GCF_002168275.2 Theobroma umbraticum
TAATGTGCCAATTATTTTTTTTAACATTAGAAAATTGTTATGAGCAGTTTTTAATTATTAAAAATTAGTTTTATCAAATTATATT
>NW_018397275.1:2440076-2440142 GCF_002168275.2 Theobroma umbraticum
TTGGCCAAACTTGATTTAGTATGAAAAAAAGTTCATAAAAATCATATTTTCGAGTTCCAAAACAAT
>NW_018397275.1:2440152-2440501 GCF_002168275.2 Theobroma umbraticum
TGCAGAAAATTTTGGACAGCTATGATCAGTTTTGGTGGCTTGATTCTTCATGAATTTTGTGTTTAATTGTTAAACACACTTGCCAAAAATTTTTAGCAGCCTTTTCATGAGTTTGACTCATAATTTATGGAGTTTTAAGAACACTTAAATACCATCTATTTTAATTTTGGGTGATCCATAAAAAGTAAGAAAGTGTTTCCTACTTTAAAAGCAATTCCTAAAATTAAGGATAGAATTTTAATTTTAGGTGATTCATAAAAATACTAAATTGTTTCCTACTTTAAAATAAATTCCTAAAATTAAGGATAGCATTTTAATTTGGGAAATTGATAGGAAATAGTTTCCTACT
>NW_018397275.1:2440511-2440705 GCF_002168275.2 Theobroma umbraticum
TTCCTAAAGTTATGTGATAACATTGAACTTTCCTTAGAAGTTTGGTTTGACTAAAAGTTTTCAAAATTTGTTAAGTCACCATTTAGGTAACTTCAATAACATACAAATTTGGAAACTAATTCATGTTCTAAATGTTAGAAATAAAAATGTTATCTTAGATATATTTTAGGAAGTTTACCTAAAATAAAGAGATT
>NW_018397275.1:2440715-2440791 GCF_002168275.2 Theobroma umbraticum
AAAGGAGTTTTAATTATGGAAAGAATAAAAATGGAAAGTCTTAGAAAGAAAAATTTTATTTCAATGAATTTCTAAT
>NW_018397275.1:2440801-2440959 GCF_002168275.2 Theobroma umbraticum
AAGTAAAATGTTTACTTTAAGTGTTTTAAAATTGAGAATTCCGTAAACACAAAATTGAAATAAAACAATATCAAATAATTTGAGTCTAGCACTTTAAGTGAATCAATTGATGCTTTTCTCAAAAACACACAAGATCACCAAGTGATATTGAGTTTGCA
>NW_018397275.1:2440969-2441224 GCF_002168275.2 Theobroma umbraticum
TGCTTTTGATTGTGATTATAAAGCATGAGGATGATTGCGGACTTAGACCTTAGAAGATTAGGTCATGGACGTTTAAATTTATTTCTCATAGTATTTATTTTAAAAATAAGGTCTACGCATCCTGACTTATCTCTATTTTCTCTGGGTTGTAAAATTCTTTTCCCACCTAATTCCCCTAAAATGTAACTCGAGGTTTGTTGATTATAAAGTGTAATTTGTTACATCAAAGTGTAAAACTAGGATTAGCTAGAAAAA
>NW_018397275.1:2441234-2441363 GCF_002168275.2 Theobroma umbraticum
TTGAAGATGGAGATCCAAAGGCGCCATGGAGATTCAAGAAGATTACAAGCAAAACTTGAAACAATGTTTGTGTAAACCTTATTAGCTTTAAAATTATTATAGTTTTGATTATGACAAAATCATCAAATT
>NW_018397275.1:2441590-2441726 GCF_002168275.2 Theobroma umbraticum
CATTAAAGTTTAATCTAAAGATTAAAGGAAAATTTAGATGCACTCATTAAGGGGAGAGTTTTGAATATCAATTTTAATGATATAAAAAAAGAGAAGGAAGACTAAGTTAAATAGAGTTTGATTCGTCTTCATGTTT
>NW_018397275.1:2441822-2441955 GCF_002168275.2 Theobroma umbraticum
AAACTAGATGCATTGACTAAGGGGGAGTAATTTATTATGCATAAAGATTTGATGCATTTATATTGAACGTAGACATTGTACTATTAATCTAGGAGTATTTTGTCATCATAAAAAATAAGAGATAGAGAATGTT
>NW_018397275.1:2441971-2442057 GCF_002168275.2 Theobroma umbraticum
GATGATAGCAAAATATTCCCATTCATTGATGTCTAACTTTTCTACTTGAGTGTGCAGGATAAATATATTTAATAATTAGTTAATCA
>NW_018397275.1:2442067-2442403 GCF_002168275.2 Theobroma umbraticum
AATATCAAAACTTATAAGAATAAAGAGCTACAAGTGAGCAATGAAATGAGAAGCCTCTAAGTTGAATAAACAAGGGAGTTGGTTGGATAAAACTCAAAAGAGAAGCTAGCGAGTTTAAGCAAATTGTGAAATAGAGAACACTTAGTCGACCAAGAGATAGAGTTAGTCCACTAAGAGCTTACTACCAGAAACTGGGTTCAGAGACAAAAACGACTCAATCGATTAAGATGTTTTGTTAGTCGACTAAGAGGCTACTGCCAGAAATGCTCAAAGACTGAGCCTATTTCTAGAAACTGGGTTCAGAAACAAAGACGACTTAGTCGACTAAGTGATAAT
>NW_018397275.1:2442413-2442544 GCF_002168275.2 Theobroma umbraticum
CTAAGAGCATTCTGTTTGACAGTTTGAATTGACGCTAAAAGACAACATAACGGGCAGAATTGCTCTCAAACTATTTCCAGTGATCAGAATCTATCTAGCTACCATCAAAGTTGATTTTTCAAGTATAAAAA
>NW_018397275.1:2442554-2442716 GCF_002168275.2 Theobroma umbraticum
CAACCAAGAATTAGATTTGAAGGCTTCCAAGATCAAAAGAGCTCAGAAATCTCAAGAACACTCTGCATATTTTCTGCACTTCACTCCAATCATTGTTATTGAGTTAAACACTTCATCTTGTACCATCAAATCAGGTTAGTGATCATAGGTACCTCTTTATTT
>NW_018397275.1:2442816-2442986 GCF_002168275.2 Theobroma umbraticum
TTTAACAAAAAATCTTGCTAGAGATCTTGTAAATAAGACCTCAAAAGGGATGGGCTCAAGGTCATAAATTGAAAGTCACCCATGGTGGAAACTCGACTCAACGCTTGGTAAAACGTCAAGTCTTGGGTTCAATGAGACAAAGTACATCATTTGTATGTGGCTGCTAGCAC
>NW_018397275.1:2443162-2443478 GCF_002168275.2 Theobroma umbraticum
TTGTTAGAATGCTTTAGTTATGGGGGCATTCATGGGATCTACTTATGTGAGTGTGAAGTGTGGCCGCTTCTAGGAGTTCAAGAGCTTGGCTTTAACAGCACTCATGAAAAGAGGATATAGACGAATGGCCATAAAAGCATCGCCTAATACTGTGCATTCATTGGTGTTGAAATTATTGTGTGAAATGTGTTCGGTTAACCAAATGGAATAGCTGGTTCAAAGTATAATCTACCACGCAATTTCGGTTAACTTTAATATGTTTTCACTAAGTGAAGGTTCAATCGGAAAATACCTTCATTTATGCAATTGATTTCCA
>NW_018397275.1:2443488-2443606 GCF_002168275.2 Theobroma umbraticum
AAAATTTGGATTAATTTGAAAATGGTAGGAGATTGTTGGATATTTTCAAATAAAAAATATGATTTCATATTGAAATAGAAAGAAAATTGTAACTGTTGGAAATTAAAACCAAAAGAAG
>NW_018397275.1:2443616-2443845 GCF_002168275.2 Theobroma umbraticum
GTTGAAAATAAAATAAATAAATAAATAAAATAAAATAAAAATAAGAAAAGAGTCGTGTCTGTTGGAAAAGACCAACAGGAGCAACTCTTTGAAACAAATACAAATAGTGTCTATTGAAAACAGACATCTATAAAGAGCCAAAGTACATAAAAAGAAAAACAATAATATTTCTCATTCTTCTTCCTCCAACATCTTCCAAGTTTTCTTCTATACTATTTTCCTGTAGAAA
>NW_018397275.1:2443945-2444125 GCF_002168275.2 Theobroma umbraticum
TTATACATGAAGCTTTGATGAAAACAAAAATTGACTTGGAAAAAGAAAATAAAAGTTTGGAAAAGGAATTTGAAGCTTACCAAAAGCGAATTGATATTTTGCAAAAAAAAAAATTTGATGTAAAAAAAGATCAAGGTTCTTCATGAAGAACCAGAAATAAAAATGAGTCCAACAAGAAGG
>NW_018397275.1:2444135-2444230 GCF_002168275.2 Theobroma umbraticum
ATGCTTTGAATGCAAGAAGCTTGGACACTTCAGGCCCGAATGTCCCTTGTTGAAGGAAGAAACTTCAAAGAAAAATAAAAAATCAAAGAAGGCAA
>NW_018397275.1:2444240-2444367 GCF_002168275.2 Theobroma umbraticum
AACCTGGTCAGACAGTGATGTTTCAAGTGCAGATACTGAAGAAGAAAAAGTGGAAGAAAGAGCAAATTTATGTTTGATGGCAAGAGATGACGAATCTGAGGTATGTTCTGTTTCTTGTGACATTTCT
>NW_018397275.1:2444377-2444442 GCF_002168275.2 Theobroma umbraticum
TTTAAGATGAATATGAATGCCTGTGTGATGAATTTGAAAATTTTGTATCAAAATACAAGGCTTTG
>NW_018397275.1:2444452-2444711 GCF_002168275.2 Theobroma umbraticum
CCTCATCTCTTGAGAATGATTTAGCAAAGATAAATTATGATTTCTGCTCTGTTCGAAAACAAAAAAATTTACTTCAAACTAAACTTGAACACTCAAAAATAGATTATAAAATTCTGAGATTGGAATTAGAAGATAGGACTGAAGCTTTGCAAAATGCCATTGATGAAAATACTGCATTAAAGAATGCAAGAAATGAAACACCACGAAAAAACACATATTTCAAGAAAAGCCTTGCTAATGTTTCTCCTAGGTGTTATAT
>NW_018397275.1:2444728-2444897 GCF_002168275.2 Theobroma umbraticum
ACTTATCCTATAATTGTTATAGAAACAGAAGCATGCAGAAAACAAAAAGGATTTTGATTCCAAAAGGATCCTATGTAGTAGCTAACCTTCAAGGACCCATCAAAGTATGGGTACTAGTTAAGAAAAATTGAAAGTTTGTCTTGCAAGTTGAGCCGAATAGAAAAGACAC
>NW_018397275.1:2444907-2445009 GCF_002168275.2 Theobroma umbraticum
GCTCAACTGAAGGAGAAGCAACCGTGGTACATAGATAGTGGCTGCTCAAGATACATAAAGGAAAATGGGTGATCTCTATGCTAAAAGCCTTTTGTTTGTTTA
>NW_018397275.1:2445019-2445220 GCF_002168275.2 Theobroma umbraticum
TTGATTGCTTATTTATTGAATGTTTCATTGATTTAGCTTGATTTGTAAACTTGTTTGCTTTCCTTAATCAAAAATGATGTTTTAACATGGTTGAAATGAAATTTTAAATTGTTCCCACACAAATCCATGTTTTGAGATCATTATACCTTGGGACATTGCATGTTTTGCACCTTTTCTGGCTTTTCAATATGCAGGGATCAA
>NW_018397275.1:2445230-2445404 GCF_002168275.2 Theobroma umbraticum
CTCCTAAGCATAACTAGTCAACTATTGTAGAATAAAATGCAAACGCTGCTGGAATGATAAAAGGTGGACCCAAGGGATATGCAGTCAACTCTTGAGTGCTCTAAATCCAAAATGTACAGCTTTTGAGTTTCAAACTATCTTTTTACCTTACGTATTGTCCATTGCAATATTTTC
>NW_018397275.1:2445597-2445809 GCF_002168275.2 Theobroma umbraticum
ATGTTCTTGAAATTGCAAAATTTGTTGAAAAATGGGAAAACTTTCTTGATTCCTTAAATCTATCTATTCCCAAGCATGACAGTCATATTGATTCCAGAAATTCTCATGTATTTACAATGACAAAATAGAAATATGAGAACTTGTTCATCAATGCTTATATTTGTTAATCCAATTGGATTTTCATGTGCATATATAGAAAATATCTTCTCATG
>NW_018397275.1:2445921-2446064 GCF_002168275.2 Theobroma umbraticum
GCATACTTATTCGATTAGGATGAACTCATTCAACTTAATGAAAATATTATTGGTTCATTTACTATATTGGTCAACATGCATGCTTATATGATTTTTCTTTATGTTTGACCTTAAGGTTTGAAGTCTATAACTTGACTTGAGCT
>NW_018397275.1:2446074-2446245 GCF_002168275.2 Theobroma umbraticum
ACATGAATGTAATTGTCAAGTTTGATCATGGCATGTATTGTGAGTTGACATAGTGGAAATTTATTTTGAATATGCATTTAAATGTTAACTATGTTTTCATTGAGCCTTAACATTTATTATGATCTAGAGATTTTGTGTGCATCCAACTTTAGCTTATAGGTCACCATAAAC
>NW_018397275.1:2446256-2448526 GCF_002168275.2 Theobroma umbraticum
TCAAATAAAATATGGCCTATAGCTTTAGTTAGCAATGAATGCCTAATGTGCTTTCATTAAATATCTTTTTCTTGAATTTTGATAATTGGTATTCATTGATGATTGAATGTTCACTTTGGATATATTCATGAGTTGAGTGCTTTACTTTCAATATTCTATAACAATTGATATCACTCATGAATCATTGAATTATTGAGAAAATGCATGTACCTTGAACTTCAATGGTTGCATATTTTTTGAATGGGTATATGTCTATATTGAACTCATGCTTGCATCTTGATGAACAAACTTGGAATCAGGATTAAGGAAGATATCTATTTTATTTCTTATAATCATGTTTGTACTTATTTGATCATAACTCTCATACATGATTAAAATAAATGCAAAATGCTTTAGTCATGCTTCATTAATAATAATATGCCCTTTGTGAAAATTCTCCTTGAATTGACAATTTTCATATATATTTTGGAAAATACATCTTGCAATGCTTGCTTTAAAATGACTTGGATGAATGTCAGCATGAAAATGATTTTGAAGAATACTTGTTAAAAATGCTTAATGATTATATTTTTTTAATTAATTTCTCCTTGAGTTGTTGTTCTTATATATGAATTAAGAAATTTCCTGGAAATGCTTGATTGATGTTGCTTGGCTGATTAATATTGAGAATAAATAATGAATGCTTGATGATGATTGATAATTCTTGATGATAATTGAGAATGATGCTTGAAGACTAATGATTCCTTAGACATGCCTAGGAGCTACTTTGCAAATATTTCTTGAAATGTGAGTATTTGATGCATATGTTGAACATCTATTCAAATGCTCATAATTTTTTTTTGGTTCCATGAATACTTGAGTATTACGAAAATAAACTGAATATCCATTTGGGTGCTCATTTATTCTAGGCTCATGATTCTCTCCCAATGTTTGATCTATTAAGGATCTCTAACAAGTTTTTGTTGAGTTTATGATTTCTTAAGGGGGAGTCAATGATTGTCATTGATATCATAAGGAATTAAGATTTTCAACAAGAAGGTTTGGTGAGAATTCAACATTTGGTATTCTTCATTACTGGTAACATCTTTCCAAACACTAAAATAGATATTGTGCCTTATATTTCTTCTCACTTAAACTGGAATGTTGAAATGCATAATTGGTATCAAGCCTCAAGTTTTCTCAATCAGTGTCTAGCTTTAAAATTAGCATTAAGATTTATAATTATCTTTTCTCCCTTGATCTTTAAATTGATCATGTCTTTCTTGAATGTTTTAAGCGTTAAAGTTGATATGCATGGAATGCTTAACGATAAAGGAAGTCTTTACTAGTGCTTTACCATTTGACATAATGAGCTTTAAAATGATTCCATCTCTCATAATTGATATTGTTCTTTTACAAAAAGGAGAGATTTTACCTATATCTATCAATTGGTATATTGAGCTTTAGCACTTGTATTGGAGTTAAAATATGGCTTATGTGCTTATTGAACATCTTTATGATTATCTTTCTGAACTTCATAATTGTTATGTCCACGTTTTGCTTATAGATATATATACATGTGGCTTTCTGATGATGATTCTCTTGATAAATTAATACTTGAATGTGCTTAATGGGTATATTTCTTAATGACTTGGTTGAGGATATTAAGTGCATATATTTGATGACTTGAAGACTTTATGGTTACATATTCATGGTCTTAATGCTTATATTCTTGATGGATTTTGCTAACCATTATTTCTTTACTTAAGTGTTAATGCTGACTCTTCTTAATCTTTTGATATAACAAAAAAGGAGAGAAGGTTTATGAGCAAATTTAATTTTAGCATATGTTGAGGGGGAGATTGAGAGAGAGATTTTAAAATCATTTCAAATGCAAATTTGCTCAATGTTTTGTCATATCAAAAAGGGGGAGATTGTTAGCTTTAAAATTATTATAGTTTTGATTATGACAAAATGATCAAATTTGCTTGAACATTATTTGAGTAATCCTTGACAATTGCTTGAAATGATTTAACTCCCATACATTTTTTCTTACATAGTTATAAGCCTAACTTTTGAAGTTATTGAACTATACTTATAAGCTTATATGACTTAGGTGTATGAGTGCTTATGATTCCCATTCATTAAAGTTTGATCTAAAGATTAAAGGAAAATTTAGATGCACTAATTAAGGGGGAGTTTTGAATATCAATTTTAATGATATAAAAAAGAAGAAGGAAGACTAAGTTAAATAACGTTTGATTCGTCTTCATGTTTAATTTTTATGTGTG
>NW_018397275.1:2448536-2448645 GCF_002168275.2 Theobroma umbraticum
TTAGTTTTATTGAATATTATGTAAACAAAACTAGATGCATTGACAAAGGGGGAGCAATTTATTACGCATAAAGATTTGATGCATTGATATTGAACATAGACATTGTACT
>NW_018397275.1:2448655-2448797 GCF_002168275.2 Theobroma umbraticum
GAGTATTTTGTCATCATCAAAATAAGAGATAGAGAATATTGACTCTATATGTTTTTTATGATAGAAAAATATTCCCATTCATTGATGTCTAACTTTTCTACTTGAGTGTGCAGGACAAATATATTTAATAATTAGTTAATCA
>NW_018397275.1:2448807-2449123 GCF_002168275.2 Theobroma umbraticum
AATATCAAAACTTATAAGAATAAAGAACTACAAGTGAGCAATGAAATGAGAAGCCTCTAAGTTGAATAAACAAGGAAGTTGGTTGGATAAAACTCAAAAGAGAAGCTGGTGAGTTCGAGCAAATCGTGAAACAGAGAGCACTTAGTCAACCAAGAGATGGAGTTAGTCGACTAAGAGCTTACTGCCAGAAACTGGGTTTAGAGACAAAAATGACTCAATCGACTAAGATGTTTTGTTAGTTGACTGAAAGGCTATTGCCAGAAATGCTCAAAGATATTGCCAGAAACTGGATTCAGAGACAGAGACGACTTAGTTG
>NW_018397275.1:2449133-2449250 GCF_002168275.2 Theobroma umbraticum
AACGATTAGTCGACTAAGAGCATTTTGTCTGACAGTTTGAATTGACACTAAAAGATAAAATAATGGGCAGAATTGCTCTCAAACTGTTTCCAACGGTCAAAATCTATCTAGCTGCCA
>NW_018397275.1:2449260-2449827 GCF_002168275.2 Theobroma umbraticum
TTTTTCAAGTATAAAAAGCCCTCCCAACAACCAATAATTAGATTTGAAGGCTTCCAACATTAAAAATAGCTCAAAAATCTCAAGAACACTTTGCATGTTTTTTGCACTTCACTCCAATCATTGTTATTGAGTTAAGCACTTCATCTTGTACCATCAAATCAGGTTAGTGATCATAGGTACCTCTTTATTTCTTTTCTTCTTGATTGCTTAGAGTGTGCAAGACACTCTAAAGGGATTAATCAAGCTTGGGTTAGCTTGATTGAGTGTATAGGTTTTAACTCAACCTAGAAAAGTTAGTTTTTGGGTTTTGGTTGATCTCGAAAAAACCATTATTGAAGGTTGTGCCTGCGCTTGTGAAAAGCCATTGTAAAAACTTGGTGAAAGCTTGAGAATTTTACTGTTTATAGTGATTTAGTTTGGAAAATCCTTGGTTGAACAATTAAGGTAGTGGATGTAGGCCTTTGACAGAACCACTATAAATCTTTGCATTTTGTTTTCTCTGCTTTATTTTTCATTTCATTCCTTATTGGATTATTCCTTATCTTGCAATTAACTTCCCATTATTGA
>NW_018397275.1:2449837-2450084 GCF_002168275.2 Theobroma umbraticum
GCCCCCAAATAGAGGTCAAATCTTGTAAAAGCCAAAAAGTGCTATTCACCCCCCCCTCTAGCACATTTATTTGGAATCAACAAACCCCCTAGGAATTAGACCAACCAATTTCCTTAATGGCTTGAGGAAATTAGAATTAGTAAAGTTCATAATCATCCTAGTAGTAGGCATGAGATAGATTTATTTTTCAGTATATAAATATGATATATGTGAAATACGATAAATGCTATGCATGTCAACAACACCA
>NW_018397275.1:2450094-2450330 GCF_002168275.2 Theobroma umbraticum
ACCTTAATTAATGAATTAATAAATAAAATCCCTCATTAAAATATTGAGTTAAAAAGTTACCTTCCTTCATATAACAAGATAACTAGGCTACTCTTTTAATTTGAGGTTTGTTGAGTCACTCAAGGCGAAACTTTTATACAAGTACATTTGAGTTATTGGTGGGTCTTACTCAACTAGTACTATATTGTTCGGATTTGTCACACATGATAGCATAGTATTAGAGGCATAGTTAGGCA
>NW_018397275.1:2450340-2450479 GCF_002168275.2 Theobroma umbraticum
GATGCATTTAGACAAAGAGTTGTCACCAAACTGATATAGGGGTTGTATAAGATACAATTGATGAGCTAAGTTATCTAGCTAATTAGTTTCATTAAGACTTGTTGAGTCACTCAAAGTCATGGTCGGATGAAAAGGGTCT
>NW_018397275.1:2450489-2450757 GCF_002168275.2 Theobroma umbraticum
AGAAGTTTAAAGGTTAAATTTCTTGAAATAGTAAAATAGGGCTATTATTTTGATAAAATATTGAGAATAATCATATAAGATTCTAAAGCGTTGTCTTTATGGTTATATAATTTGTGTTAATAACAAAAAATCATATATGTTTATTTATATAGGATATATATCTATCATGGCGAATAGTTTGTCACTTTGAAGCATACTTGATGCAAACAAGTTGATAGGTCCAAATTTCATTGACTAGTTTCATAATATTAAGATTGTCTTGAAACAA
>NW_018397275.1:2450767-2450932 GCF_002168275.2 Theobroma umbraticum
CTTATGTCCTAGATGGTCTTGTTCTCCAAGAACCTAGCTATGATGCTACAAATGAGGAAAAAGAGGCTTATAGAGTTTATATGGATGATCTTGATCAAGCCACATGTGTGATTGTTCGCTAGTGTGGCGCTAGATCTTCAAAAGCAACATGAAGCTATGAATGCT
>NW_018397275.1:2450942-2451215 GCF_002168275.2 Theobroma umbraticum
TCCTAAACCTTAGAGAAATGTTTGATAAGGAAAGTCGAATAGAGAGATTTGACATTTCAAGGGAATTGTTCCCATGTAAGATGTCTGAGGGAAGCCTAGTAAGGCCTCATGTGTTTACGATGATAGGATATATCACTTGACTTGAGTAGTTGGGTTGGGTTATGGATCATGAAGGGGACAACCTTAGTTGATGGTGATCAAGGTTGTCTACTTAGATTAAATTGTGGAACAATAAATAATTTTAGAATATTGAATGTTTTCATGGTGTGATTG
>NW_018397275.1:2451225-2451333 GCF_002168275.2 Theobroma umbraticum
ATGTTTTTGGTTTTGGACCTATGGCCAAATATTTTATTTTATGTTTAGGAAACATAGATTTATATTTTAGCATAAGATGCTTAGCTTATATATATTTATATATTTACA
>NW_018397275.1:2451343-2451790 GCF_002168275.2 Theobroma umbraticum
TTTTGTTTTGGAATTGTTCTAAATTATTTATCCTTAAGTATAACTTTGCGTACGTGATAATCAATACTAAGTCATAATGATAAGATCATTGTGAGACTATTTTTCTTTTGATTATGCATCAAAAAGGAAATTAATGAGTTGACTTAGATAAAATTGAGTCCTAACTCAATGAATTCATAATAAGATTATGAACATATTTAGTCAATGAGCATTCTTAATGAAATCTTGGATCTAAATTAAGATTGCTTAAAACTAAATAGCAATTGATTATCATATTGAATTCATAAAAGATGAATTACAAAGCATTCCAAACCCAATTAATCGCATAAACTAACCTTTGACAGGATTTCATTATGGATATAACACCCTAAAGGAAAGTAAATAAGTTTACTTGTGAAGATTTCTATACATGATAGAAATAGTGGGAGCTAATGACATTTTAAAAGT
>NW_018397275.1:2451800-2451880 GCF_002168275.2 Theobroma umbraticum
GAAATTATGAAATCCAATAGATAAGATCTATGCACAAAAAAAAAACTTATTTACTAGGATGCATAAGGATGCATAATTCA
>NW_018397275.1:2451890-2452292 GCF_002168275.2 Theobroma umbraticum
CCATTAAATACAAACCATTAGTACGATGCATATTAATGCATTGGATAATAATCTCTATTCAATGTAATAAATTCCAAATAGTTGAATACATTGAATAAGATAAACATTTTTGTGCACATTATAAGGTTAAAGGAAGTAAGATAAGTTACTCATTAAAATGTATAAAATACATTTACTAGTCTAAGAAAAAACAAAATGGGACTAAAGAATCAGAGCCTAAAAGGGAACTCAACAAAAGAATTTAAGATACATAGAGAGAATCCTAAATGTTAAACGTGACATAAAGTCATGATTGAGCAGTTATATTGGAATGGTTCCAAAATAAGAGATAATTGCATGATTATATCTATAATCAGATACAAATCTTTTGTTTAGACTACAAAAGAAGAGATATTTGAATCA
>NW_018397275.1:2452302-2452637 GCF_002168275.2 Theobroma umbraticum
GAACCAATAAAGGATTTCGAGTTATTAAAGTAACAACAAGTGCCATAATAATGGAATCAAGGTCTCCTTATGATCTAAATTAGTATTTCAATTATGACAATGAAGATTGTCAAACATATAAACTAACATATTCTCAAATATTGCATTTTGAGTTGTCCTAATAAAGGCACAACTGCTAAGCAAAAAAGTTTGATCTTGAATATGTTAGCAATTGACTCAAGTGCAAGTGGGAGATTATTGGCATATGCCCTCGAGCCAATTAGATTGATTAAGGAATATCTATTGTCAGTTAACATATATTTAATTGTATAATTTTATGTGATAGAGGTTTTCCT
>NW_018397275.1:2452647-2452775 GCF_002168275.2 Theobroma umbraticum
GCAATAATAAGGAGTTATTAAGTATTAATTGGATAAAGCTCATGGAACACAAAGGCGTTGCAAGAGAATTGTAAAATTGTTACAATTATGAGATCACCATGCATTAAAGCCATGTTCCTAAAATTGTT
>NW_018397275.1:2452785-2453008 GCF_002168275.2 Theobroma umbraticum
GTATTGTCAAGACAGGACATTGACAATGCTTAAAGACCGATACATATTAAACCTCCTTACTTGAGAAGTAAGCAAGATCTCATAGATTGAAGTATATAGGATACTTAAGGATAAAATGTAAGTTCTTGTTAAAAAACAAGTTCACTGAACATGACCCGCTGTGAGAATTTCATTTGGTATTTCACTTAAGTGTCTATGGAAAATGTTCTCATGTGATAGTCGT
>NW_018397275.1:2453018-2453268 GCF_002168275.2 Theobroma umbraticum
CTTAGACTTGAGACACCAAGTCATCTTGTATGGGGAATGACATATTTTGATTCCACCCCTACGGGTTTGGAAGCAACCAAATGCCTAAACAGGGTATTTTTGCATATGGCATGAAGCATGCGAAGGTGAATGAGTGGTAAGGAGAGGATTCATCACCCTAAGTGATATGAAGGGTTGTATCTCACTTGTTCTCAATTCTTTATTAACTTATATAAAGTCTTTGGCCAAAGCATGATGAATTTGAGGAAAG
>NW_018397275.1:2453278-2453923 GCF_002168275.2 Theobroma umbraticum
AAATTCATAAAGTTAGTCATGAATTATGAGAACTAATATAAAATATCGTAAGTAGACACTGAGCCATGCTTAATGGCATATTCGAGATATTTGATGAAAGGATCGTATTACACAAACAGACTTATCACTGAAGGGCTTTGTCAAAATCTTTAATTGGCTCTCTAACATTTAGGTGGTAATGATGTATTGCCAAATGGCGCTTATGATCTATAAATATAAATTAATTATCAAATTGATATTTGATTATGATTTATATTTATTGCCAACATGTCAAAAGCCTAATGGGTCACACACATTAAGTGACATGATTGGGATTAAATAAGGATAATTAATTAAGTTGGACTTAATTGAAAGAGACCAAAATAAAGTGAAAAATTAATTAAGTTCTCAAAGACTTAATTAAATTAAAATACAACTATTGTATTTAGGGTTAAAAATTAGTTTGGCTATATAAATGTGTTATATTAGCAAACTTAAAACTTGAAGCCTTCGACCACTTTTTAGTCGTTTCAGAAAATAAGAAAGAAAAAATAGTTTTCTTTGTTTGACAAAAATAAGATTTGGCAAAAATTTTTGATCTTTTTATTTTAGAAACAAAACTTGCTAGCATAAGTAAAATCCTACCTTAGAAAAGGTCTTATTCAG
>NW_018397275.1:2453933-2459474 GCF_002168275.2 Theobroma umbraticum
GATTACTGTTAGAGGCCAAACACTTAGGTGGCTGAAGATTTAACAAATCTTAAAGGTTAAGAAGCAAAGATTTTGATTTAATTGGCTCTTGATTACGATATCTAGAACAAGGTGTGTAACTCTTAAACCTATGAGAGTTTATAATTTATTTGAAAGTTATATGAAAAGCACAAACATTGATCCTGTAGGATTCAACTATTTTTCTAATTAAATATTTTTTTTTTTGCTTGAGTATGAGGTTGAATCCCAGCAAGATTAACTACAAACCTTTCATAGTCAATCCTAGACTGGCAGATTAGCCAAATTTGAACTTAAAACCCTCAAAACTCGATTTTTCATCATTTTCTCTCTACACCTTCATTCTCCACCCATTTTCTCTCATTTCTTACATCCTTCAAACCTATTAGATTCCCTTAATAAATGAAGGATTTTGAGTGTTGGAAGTAAGAGTTTTTGCAACCGAAAGGCTTGGTAGATGATTTTCACTTTCTCTCTCTAAAAATCCAAACCTTAGATTCCAAGAAAAATATTTAAAGCTATGTAGAGTGGATTGGAGTGGATTGAAGCATGGGAAATGCTTCTAAAGGTAAGATTAAGCATTTTGGTTGGTTGATTTCCAATTTAAACAATTGATAACTTAGATTTAATTTAATTCATCTATGGAGGAAAATTACCCTTTTAAGTTGGTTAGAGATTTGGGGTAAATAATTGTGCAATCTAGGCTCTAAGGTATGGCTTTAGCTCATTATTGAAGGATTTGAGCTTATTTGTTAAATTGCTAAGAATTTTCTTAATTTTAGAAAAGCTAGAATCTATCGAAAGCCATGATTTAACTATTTTTGTGATGTTTTGATGTGTATAAGGGAAGATTGAGCAATTTGAGCACATTTGTGAGACAAAATATGGTTGGAGGCTAAGAATCGATGTTTGTCTATGGAGTATCTCTAATTTGTCACTATGAATGGGTTAATTAAATCATGTGATGCATAACACATGAAAAATGTGCTGCACTGGTACTATATTATGAATGTAGGCCTAGTTTAATACACATACATGTGTATGTGATTGCTTAGATGGGTGTACCTAGGCTAGTATATTGTTAATTTACATGTTGGTCTATGTGGTTGCTTATGAATGCCATTGGGAAGCATGAGCTGTTAAACGTCTAGGTGATGTATGATTTTACTGGTTATTGGACATGTTATGGTTAATTAGAGTGATAATGATACTAAAATATAGGATTAAATTGTCAATTTGTTGACAAAATATTGATGTATGATTCTAATGTGATATTATTCATGTATATGAGGCTGTTTAGCCATTATCAAATTAAAAGTGAGGTTGTTGATGCATACGTAGCTAGTGAGCCATGACTATTGAGGCACTTAGAACTTAATGAGCTTATTGACAAATGAAGCTCGAAAAATGTGATAGTCACTATGTTATGGACATATGGAAGGATAGAGACATGATGGGCTCATTGTGGAATTGTGTTTCGTCAAAGGAATGAAATCCAGACGTTGATGTGACTTAAGATTGAATGGGTCCCATTATCTTGTGACTATGTGTATGCATGCAGGAATGGTGGTAAAGGGGAGCTGTGGTTTAGTCTCGCATGTGATTCCTATTTGTAGTGCCATGATGCTACTTATTTGGAGATTACTTCGGGTGATGCTGACCGTTGGGAAATTACTCCGGTTAATGATGTGATTCTCCTCCAACTGCTTCAGTGTTGGGTGTGATTTGATTCTTTACGTGTTGATTCGACACGTTTGCGACTTGTATTCCACTAGTTGCATGGATGCTGTGCGTGATTTATTGCTCTACTGGTTGGCCACAGTGCATGATTGACTATGTCTAGGGGAAGATCACTCGTTGATCTGACATGATGTAAATTGATTTATATATGATGTGTGATAGCCTTGGAAAGGCCTAGATAAACATGATATGAATCAACACGATACTCTAGCAACTAGAGTGTGCTATGGAGAATGATGTGACTGACTTTGAATGGCTTTGAGGGTAAGGTTAATGATATGAGTGATAATCTTTAGAGATTTTAATGATGATGATATGCCCTCATATTGGAGATCTTGGGGATGAGAGATCTTGGGAAGGATGATATGCTCCCATATTGGAGATGTTGGGAATGGTGATATGCTCCCATATTCAAGAATTAGGGATGATGATATACCCTATATTTAAAGATGTTTTCTAGATCACGTGGATGCACTGAGTGTGCAATGTCTGTTATGTGTTTAATGCAAGTGTATAATCATAATTATGTGCACCATTCAGTGAGTATTTTAGTACTCATCCATTTTGTACCATGTGTATATATATATGCCACTAGACAGAGCATGGCAAGGGTCGTCCATTGACAGATAGATTTTAACATCCGATAGGTTCCCTTTTCTGGTCACTGCGTTGGATCAGTTCCACATTAACTTCCATGCTCTAAATTTTAAGTTTAAAAAGAAATATATTTTGGATATTGTAGGCACTGAGTGCCATGTAATGGTGTGTCTAGGGGTTGTTACGTACAAACTTGCCTTGAATAGTCAATGTGTGACCTTATGATAATTGTGTGAATTATGTGCCAGGGATGGTGTACCGTGTTAAACTTGAATTTCATTTATGAATATGACATATGAAATCGCTTAGCTATGTGTTATTTGATTTTAAACCCTAAGGCTTACTTGGGTCTTGTGGACTTTGCCTGCCAAGCTAGTGCATCGATCATAGATCCCCAAGTTTGGGTCCTGACACTTCCATATTGACATATCAAGATTGCCTTTGGCCAAGGACTTTTAGTCAATATAAGCTAAGACCAATTGAGATATGTCCCTTTCAAATCACTTGGGGTAATGCATCCTCTCTGGACTACTCATTCATCTTTGCATGTTTCATACAGCACCTAAAAGCACTTTGTTTAGGCCTCTGGTCACATCTAGACCTGTAGAGGTGAAATCAAAGCATTACAATTCACATATAATATGACTCGGTACACAAGTCTAAGGATTACTTGCACTACTAACACATGAAAGTATTTCCATGGACATTTGAGTAAAGTACCAAATGGAACTCTCATAGCGGGTCATGTTCAATGAATTTGTTTCTTAACAAGCACCCACATACTGTCCCTAAATTTCTCACATACTTCAACATATGAGATCAGTTGCTTACTTCCAAAGTAAGGAAGCTTAGCATGTACCAATCTTTACGCATTATCAATGTCCTTATTCTTGACAATACAATGACTAGGAACATATTTATGAATAAGGCTTTGATGCATAAAAATCTCATAATTATAACTTTTATAATTTCTTGGCAAGGCCATTATGTTCCAAAGACTTTATCTACATAAGTCTCTTGTAATTCTTATAAATAAACTCATGGATAAAGGAATACCTTATACATTATAAAATATCCATAATGTATTTAACATGAAATATGACTAATTAATGTAGTGATTTACAAGCATAAAACCAATTGGCTTGTAGAGCTTACACTAACAAGAAAAAGACTCGATTATGAGCGTGGGTGATTGCACTATTGATGAAGATAACATGGGTGTAAGAGTTATGTCTCCTACCAACCAATAAGTCATGTTTTTCTTCTTTAATTATTTTATGGATTTTCAAATATTAGTGAGGAATATGCACATTTTGTCTAGAGGCCATGGTTAATAGTGGGAGACTGTAATGTTTTTCCATTTTCTCATGAAAATAGTGGAGGATTTTCCAAGGGTGGTAAACCGTGTTGATATTTCCCACAGTTTATGAACAAGTTTGATATTTTAGATTTGGGTTTCAAAGGCCCTAAATTCACTTAGAGACATGTATTAGTTTCTAAAAGATTAAATAGGGTTGTCAATAATGTTAATTGGCAATTGTACTTCTATGAGGCCATTATGCATCATCTTCCAAGAATTGGTTTGGCTCATAAACTAATTATGTTATGCTTAAAAGAGAAAGGATTATGTCATTCTAGGAACAATTTTAATTTTTAGGCTACTTGGTTGTCTCATGCAGACTTTGGAAACTTTGTACAATTTTTTTGGAACAGTGATTTGGGCATGCATAGTGCTTTGATTGATTTTGCTCAAAAGGCCAAGTCTTGGATATTGTCGATTTTATCACGCAAGTGACCGTATCATAACAAGTAATATAAGAGTAAGTTGTGCATCCAATCCCATAGAGAATTGCACCAACTATTGCTAAATACTATAATTAACACAACCTAATCTTATTCAAACAATCGAATTAAAGTGATTAAATAAAAAAGCAAAACTATAACTAAAGAATAACTAAATTGAATCTAAAAGCTGATGGGCAAAACTTTACTAGAAAACTTTAATTAATTAAAAGCCTAGGATTACAATATCCCTCAACACTTTATTTGAAACTTATTTCCCTCTCTAAACTTACCTCAATGGATTAAATTACTAAGCTAGAGTCCCAAGTTTTTTACAAGTCTTTATCAAGGTTCTCATAATAATATCTCTCCCAATTAATTTACTATGTGTCTATACAAATTCATTTGAAGAAAAATTCACTAAGTTCATGCTCCAATCTTGGCTACATGCGACACATAGGTGTACGTTTATCCTATATGCAAATCAAATCACCTAATCAACTAACTAAATTTGAACACTTGTTATTCCATTCATTGCCTAATCTAAACTCCCTTCATCAAGTTGTATTTAAATATTCAAATCAATCTAATTAGTGATCAAAAAATTAGAAGCATTAAACATAAAAGTGGAATAAACAACTCATATTCCATTGATAATAAGCAAAAGAGATAAAAAATTCAAACTACATGTTGAGTTTAATCATAATCCTAGAAAATGTAAATTAGTTCATAGTATCTACTAAAAACATCATCCAAAGAAAATCAACCATCAAACCAAGTCAAAGAAGGTGAAAGAAGAACTAAAGTAGAAAGAGAAACTAAGATTTGTCATATCTCAAGTCTTTCAATCTTCTTCGATTTTTCCATGCTTTCTTCTTTTGTCAGTGGCCTCTTTTCTCCAAAAAAGCTACTCTTTATCTCCCTTAAAAGTGCTCTAAAAAGCCCTCTTTAAATAGCCTTCTAATGTAATTAAAACTTGAATTTTTTTAGTATTAGGATATCAATGGGTGCTATGGTCTTCCTCCATGGGTGTCGTGGCATCCTAGGCTCGGGTGGTAATATGGTGCATCTTGCCTTATGCTATTTTCAGTTGCACTACTTCATCTTGTGACATGAATTTCTCCTTCTTTAATTCTGAACTAGGCAAAGTGGTAAACATAAAAGTTGTAGCTCTACCTCTTAGAATTTTAATTATTCATTAATTACACCAATTGGACTTCTATGGTGAAAGATATGCTTGAAATACCAAAACAAGTACAGTGGAAGTCTACAACTTGAATGCAATCTTCTTCACAAATTATCACCCTTTCCATAGCACACCTACAACAGTAACAAACTAACTTAAATAATAACTAATATTAAAGAAAAATATCATTAATTAACTTAAAGCAAATGAACCCAACA
>NW_018397275.1:2459484-2461911 GCF_002168275.2 Theobroma umbraticum
AAATAAAATAAATGACTAAAAATAACTATTTCCTAACTTAATTCTCAAGAACTTAGACGAAATACACCTAAAATTGTGATTGACTAGCTCTATAAAATAAAGTTATTATACCCTCAAACTTAAGATTTTTCTAGTCTTCAAGAAAAACATAAAATAAAAGGAAATAACATAAATGAAAAACTCAACTAACTAGAAGTAGGTGCACCAAATCAATAAGCACCTTTTATTTCCTCATAAGTTATTCCATATTCTCAACTCAAAGCAAAACATAAATATTATTCAAGTTCACATTTCAATTCAAATGCAAGCTTATCCTCAAAGAGATTTTCATGTGTACATCTGCAATCTTCTACGAAGAGCATCATGCCATCTGAATAAGTTTTATGCAAATGCAAAATTCAAATTAGTATTAAAGTTCCATAGGTTTGCTTTTCATCTCTTTCTCCACTAATGTAGACTAATACTAAGTTAAGAATCATTAGGTCTTTATCAAACTTGTAATGTATGGCTAGAGTCAAGATAGGATAAAGGATATAATGTGGCTCAAATCACCCTAAGCACATAATCATTATAGGACCTATAAAGAGCTTCAACTTAATTCCAAGTGCACCTTTCTTTTTTATTTCAATGTTTTCTTTTGTTCAACACTTTATTCTTTATCTATTCTTTTCTTTTTCTGTCTTTTTTTTATCATAATTTTAACAACCCTTAACTTAGTTCCTTTCGTAGGTAGTGGGGTGAATACTAACACAATTCCTAAACTTTTTCAACAACTCTACCTTTTCTACCTTTTTCAACTTTTAGATCAACACACTTCCTAAAATAATATATATTTTAGAGTAAAGGGTGCAAAATTAGAAAATTATTTATAGGCTAGGCTAAATAATTATGCTTCTAACAAAGAAAAGGAAAACTTAAACTTAAGATGGTATACTAGGGATAAACCTATGCAAAGGTAGGCTTGAAAGGCTCAAACAATCCAAAAATGGCCTAAATCATCTCCTTAACTAAGTATTGCCGAAGATTTTGCCTCAAGAGAGAATCAAACAAATTCTAGAACTCAAGACAATAATTCAAAAATTCACATTCACATAAACCTTCTTTAGATATGCACAATAATTCAAAGCAAAAGATATGGTGCTCAAATTGTGGAAATCTCATCCTATAATGATACTTACATAAAAATTTCACACAAACTCAAACAATATTCACATTTTCAAGGAATCAAGATAACAATATAACTAGGTTATCATCATTGGATAGGTAAATCAATGAAATTAGCACAACTAATTCTAGCTTAAGTTCTAAAATTATGTAAAAAATTAAATGATAAACAAACTAACTAAACTTAAAATCTAAAAACATAAATGCAAATTGATTAAACCCAAACTTAAAAACTTAAAAATCTCCCTAGACTTAAAACTAACATTGTCCTCAATGTTAAAAAATAGAAAAAGAAAGGAAAATGAATACTCCCCTAGGAATGTAGACCAATGCTTGTGGGAGGTTTTTTTTTTTTACTGTGAAAAGAAAATAAATAAAAATTAATATAAAAATATAAATAAATAAAATAAAAATAGCAAAAAAGAGAAAATATGAGTTTCAAAAGCTTGGTTGCCTCCCAAGGAACACTTTTTTATGGTCCATAACTTGACTATGGTTGGTCTTTATTACTATTCACTGGAAAGATTAAGGACCTTTGGTGATCTAATTCACCTCCCAAATAGTGTTGGCGACATTGCCATTCACTTCGAATGTTTTAATAGCTTCACTACAAATATCTATTGCAGTACAAGGATAGACCTTAACCACTTTGTAAGGACTTGACCACTTTGATTTTTGTTCCCATGGAAAGAGCTTCATTTATTTGATTAGTAACGCTTGTTGACCAACATTAAAATCAAGATTAATTGAAGGTGGTGGAATCTGCTCCCTTTTCCCCACAAAATCTTCAGAGGGATTCTTTGGATATTTCATGTCCAAAACCTCTTTAGCCAACTCATCAGTTATGTCTACTTTATGGCAACTTTCTGTAAATGAAAGATACTTAGTTGTCTTGAATATATTAAACTCAACTACCTCCTCTCAAACTTTGAAAGTTATCTTGCCATTCTTCACATTGTCATAACATGAGGGCTGCAACATCCCATATTCTCAAATAGAAGTTAATAAGACCCAATCGAAAAGACGAAGGGTTCATTGATGAAAACCTAAGTGCCAAAGGGCGATAATGACCGAAAGGAATATTTTAAAATAAAATATTTCGTACGTGATAAAATAACAATTAAATAATAATAGTATTATTAGGGATAAATTAGTAGGTTAAAAGGTGATTTTGAAGTGAACCGGAGTAAAGTGAGACCCTTTGAGACCCGAGGGGATAAGTGGAGAATTTTGAAATAAAATATTATTTTATTAATAAAATAA
>NW_018397275.1:2461921-2462379 GCF_002168275.2 Theobroma umbraticum
TTAATATTTTAATTATTATTGAGATTAGTCACAGAGAAGGATTATATGACTAATCTAAGTGGGGTAGATGAAGTAAGAAAGAAATTTGAAAGAAAAACGACTTTAGTGGGACTTGCGTGCCTTTATTAAATAAAGTACAAGTAGGTAAGTACATATTTAAATATTATGACGACACGTTGACGGGGTACAAACCTTATATTATATTTGTATACATGTAAGGGGAGAAAATAGAAGGAAATTGAAATTTAAGAAGTGTTGGAGGGACTAAATTATTAAGCATGAAAGTTTAGAGGGTCACACGGTAAATAAGAAAAAGTTAGAGGACTTATGTGTAATTCTCAATATTTGATGTTAAATGGGAATTATTAATCAAAAAAAGTTAGATTGTGTGGAATATAAAGTATACATGTGATTTGAATGGTGTGACAAATGACCAATTAAACTATAAAGAAAGTTGT
>NW_018397275.1:2462389-2464634 GCF_002168275.2 Theobroma umbraticum
TAATTGGTAGAAAAAGGTGGCAAAGTGAATAAAAGTGTAAAAGTAAGAAAATGAGGTGGCGGATGGAAAGCAATTGGGATCGATTTGGACCAATGAGCGAAAGAGGTAATGTGTGCATGAAATGTGAGTGCGGATTGAGTTGGTCCAATGATAATAAGGAACAAATAAAGAAATAAAAAGATAAGAATGGAAAAAGGTATGGAAAATGGGTGTGACGGTGTCGTAACGTGCCAGATCCGGGAACCCGACCGCTAGGCATGAATGTACTTGAGGAGTCGCCACCAATCTTTTTTAAACCTAGGTGTGATTGGCCACCTAATAAACTCGTTCTCTTCGATGAAATTCTAAATTAGTTTTAGGTCCATCGAAAGAACAATAAACTGGTCTATATATTTTATTTAGAGTTGGGTTCGAGAGTATAGTTATGCACAGGGAAGGATTAGCACCCCTATGAAACCCGTTCCACGAGCGGTACTATTTAATCATTTGTTTTCCTAGCCCATTAATTTTATTATCATGTTTTCTTAATTTGATTTATTTAGTTCATCTTTTATTCTATAAATTAAAGACATTTTATTTTTTTCTCGTGTTTGACGTACACGTGATGTAATCATGTCATGCATGACATAAAATCGAGATAATGTCAAACGAAAACCTTTTATTGAGTGTCCTTTTCGAATCCGTCCATCATGTTGGTGGGATTCGAGAGTATCCTCTCACCTAGGAAAAATGCTCGATAAACTCGCCTTCGTAAGTTTTAAGAGTAGATCCCATCATCGGGGTAATCGTTTGCGAGTAAAAATAATGTTTTTATGAATGCGAATCCTAATACGAGCAAAAGCTTTTTATTAAAGATATTTCTCCCAACCTTCCCATCGTTCTGGTGGGATCCGAAGGTATCTTTTCACCTAGGGAGTTTACCAAAGGAACTTGCCTTCGCGAGCTTCCTCGAAAAGTCCCATCATCAGAACCTATGCTCTCGTTTAGAATATTTCTATATGCCATGACATTTAACAATGGAACCATGGTATGTGATTCAATGTTCATTTCTTATCTTTCACAATATTTATTATTTTTCCTTGTGTGCATATTAATCATAATCAAATATTTTACATTTACTTCTTGTTTTATTTTGTTATGTATTTTGCTATATAAATATTTGAAATTTTTTAAAATTGTATTTTAAGACCAAGTGTTTTTTTTTTTTATGTTTCGTAATTATTATTTATGCATGTGTATTTTATCTATTTTTTTATCCTTATGATTAACAAATTTATTGCCATCATTAATTTCTTATTTCTTTCATTTGTATATTTTAATTAATTGATGATTGAATATATATAATTTCATTTATTTAAGATTAGGAATGTCGAGATTCAAATTAAGACCCTCCCATCATACTGGTGGGATCTTAACTAACATCATCAACCCTAAAAAAACTCTTTTGGACTTGCGACTTCTCGCGTTCCATATAAATATCTCATCATCGATCTCAATCCTAAAACGATTATTACACTTTTCTATATCAATTTTTAATGTCATTATTATTTATTATTGTTTTCTTAATTATCATTATTTTTATTCTTGTTCATTATTACTTTTTATTTCATGTTTGTTTTTCTTGCTATATTACGTACACGAGTTATTATATTTTTTACTATTATTGACTATCCACATATTCCTTATTATTTTTACCCTTTTTTTATATATATATTTGGTCCTAGTTAAATCTACTTATTTCTTACCTATAAATATTCATCATAAATATATTTTATTTTTATTTTTTTCAATTTACCTAATTTATTTTTTTAGAATGATATAAAATGATACCAAAATTACATTTTTATTAAAATGGGCTACATCCAAAATCAATTAAAATAGGCCCACAAGCAAAAAGTAAAGTTTGTACCTTTCTGGGCTCAGATTGGCCTAGTTTGAAGACCCACAGAAGGCCCAAGCTCGCTACACCGGATCTGCCTCCCGAGGCTCATAGGGCGGAGCTCAAAACTCACCGTTTCGGGTGCTGGTTTGGCAGCCTGTGAACCTCCAAACGGCGTCGTTTGACAGCCCTAAACCTAGGTATTTAAACTTTCATTTCTCTTCCTTCCATCATTTTTTCTCTTCATTTTCTCTCTCTAAAGCCACTCTCTCTGCCTTCTCTCTAAAACCCGCTCCCTTTTCTTTCCTCTTTTCTTGGCCGATGGGAGCTCTTCTTTCTCTCTATTTCCCGCTAGCGTCTCCTTTC
>NW_018397275.1:2464734-2465586 GCF_002168275.2 Theobroma umbraticum
GTAATCTTAGAAGTGAAAAAGTTGTGAATCACATTTGGGAAATTCAATCTTAAACCGAGAGGTAAACATGCAAAGTGACAATATTGTGTTGTATAAACTTTGGTTGGTTAAAGTGTATAGATTGTGTGATAATGTTTGGTGAGTTTGTTGATAAAAACAATGAGATTTAGTTAAGGATTGTTGGTTGATATGCTGCCATTTATGAATATAATTAAATAAATTGGGTTTGAATGGATGCTAGGAAGAGTATATTAAGCAAAGTTGCCATGGTGGTGTGCCGGAGGAGGTAACGAGAGATCGTCAAGTAGAAATTAGCTAGACATGCGCTTAAGTCAATAGCGACGTAGTGTCCCACTATTATGAGGTGAGTAAGGGGTGTCTATTTAAAAATAATCCCATAATTATGCATAAATATAGTTATAGATACGAATTGATTTATTTTAAATGCAAGTTTGTGGGAAGCATGAGCTGGTAGATATTCTAGGAGATTGTGAATGCCGAAGTATTTAAAATTTGTTTTGACTACATATGTATATACAAGTTATATACGTAAAGGATTTTAAAATCGAGAAACAAGCTTTTCAATATAATTTATGTCAAAAATGTGCCTTATTGATTGTGTGATGTGCATTCATGAATGAATT
The DNA here is from genome assembly GCF_002168275.2 of Theobroma umbraticum. Taxonomy (NCBI): domain Eukaryota; kingdom Viridiplantae; phylum Streptophyta; class Magnoliopsida; order Malvales; family Malvaceae; genus Theobroma; species Theobroma umbraticum. The sequence goes on from NW_018397275.1 coordinate 2,465,379, forward strand.
TCATACTCACCATGCTGATTTGATATCTAACCCTTATGCAAAAAGGTTTTACATTACAAAGTGATACCAAAAAGGGTTTTAGTACACTACCATGATCTGTATTTTGAAAATGGTTTGAGATGATCTTTTGAAAACCCGATTTGACTTTTAAATGGTTTTATTAAACCAGAAGATTCAAGAGTAGGTCGGTTGTCACTTCGGTTAAGTG
>NW_018397275.1:2465596-2466509 GCF_002168275.2 Theobroma umbraticum
GCACAAGTGAGCTCTAGCTAGAAAACCTTTGGGTCGTCGACGGGCTGTTAGACATGGTTAGGGCCATGGGCTGTGATTGTTTGTGGCTAGGCCACCAGTGATATATGCGGTTGCGACCGCCTGATTTCTCCAATATCGGCCAACATCGTTGAGATTGCCATGGCTATGGGGATCTAGTGGAGCGGAGCTCTCGGATGCTCTTACGTGGAAGCAGGTCCACGAGTTGTATTATTTTATTCCTACTCGAGAGTGATATCTCTTTGGGTTTCACGCACGTAGTTTTTCACATGGTGAGAAATAACTATTTTTCTACAGCTTCCTTACTTATACGATAACATTGGATTTAACTTCTCCTGTATGAGATGATTTATGGGTTTGCATATAAGTTTGTTAATGTCGTATTTCACGGGAGCATGTGTGTTTATGACAGACTGGTTTGAGTAAAGTTTTTGAATGAATTGAAAGATGGAAAATCTTGCACTTATACTGATTTCTCGCTAAATGATTTTGACTGCAGGGGTCTTTTCTTGTATTGGATTGATATTTGATTTAAATGACTATCGTGCGTTAACTTACTTGATTTACATAAAAGGCACAAACTCCCCTTTCGAGTTAAGTGGTTTGCATACACATTCTCATATTTTTATTATTCAAATTTTCTGCCTTGCACTTGTTTCCCATTACGCCCTAGTCACGGGGCTGATGATCATTGAGTCTGTGAGACTCACCCCCTTCATTTCGTTTTGCAGATAAGTAATTAGCTCAAGTGCATTGCTCAGCACATCTACACTTGTTGCAACATAGGTAATGGCATCTCTTAGCCTTCCACTTCGAGTCACACTGCTGCCTAGAGGTCATGTTGTGTCGGATAGTCAAGCTTATGATAAGTAATAGTTTGTGGAAATGTATTTGT
>NW_018397275.1:2466519-2466591 GCF_002168275.2 Theobroma umbraticum
GGTTGTGTAATGATTATTGCATATTAGATTGAATATGTTGTGGAGTTATCAAACTTAATTATTGGTATCTAA
>NW_018397275.1:2466601-2480709 GCF_002168275.2 Theobroma umbraticum
TCAAATATTGTGCTTATTCGGTTTAAGCGAACTATGGCATTAAAAATTATGAGTTGAGTTTAAATTGTCCGGAAGTTTACTTAAGGCTTGTTTGGGGATTTGGTAGGTTTACTCGCAAGTCTCAAACGCCGGTAACGATCGAGGGAAGAGGTCGTTACAAGGGGTTTAAGAACTCGATCGTTAGACGTGGAAATTTGACAATCACCACCAATCTTTTTTTATATAAGTGTGATTGGTCACCTATTTAATTCATTCTATTCAATGAGGTCCTAAATTGATTTTAAGTTCGTCTAGAGAACATCAACCTAGTTTGTAAATTTTTTAGAGTTAGGTTCGAGAATACGGTTATGCGCGAGGAAGAATTAACACCCTTGTGACACCTATTCCATTAACAGTACCATTTAATCATCTATTATCCTATTTTAACCTTAACTTTTGATTTTATTCTTATGTCTCTTTATATACCATTTTATTCTTGATTTTACATATTTTTATTTTTTCATAATCTTTCTTTCTAATTTATTATTATTTTATTTGTTTTGTTTTTTTAACCAAAGGTTGATTATTCAATTTTATGGATGAACATGATGCAACTATCAAATGATGTCATGATTTACCAATTTTAGATAATGGGAAACGAAAGCCTTGTATCGAAAAAATCATTCATGGACCATCCCAATGCTTTGGTGAAGTTTAGAAGTTTTTCTCACCTAAGGGTATCCCCGATAAAACTCATCTCTATAAGTCTTTTGAGAAAATTGCATAATCAAGGTTCGAGATCCATTGGCAAAATAAACGTGTCGTATGCCATGTCAGGATAAAATTATGAATGATGCCAAATGAATGCTTTTATAAAAATAATTCCTTTGACTCTAATTTCTATAGTAATGTATTTAATATTTTAATAAAATTATACTATATATTTAGAAACACATTTTATTTAAATTGATTATTTTTTATGGATTATTATTATGTTTTTTTTAAAAAAAACTACTTGTATTGAATAAACAACCTGGTTCCACTAATTTTTTATTTTTGATAATTGTTTAAGTAAACTAATAGCTGTATTAATTTTAGTTTAAATAAAATATTTTATGAATTTTATTCCTTTAAATATTTAAGATGACTATTTGAATTAACAAGATATTGGAATATAAGAATAAGGTTTATCCCAAGGCTTTAACAAAACCTTAATCGAATTCCGCACCAAGGAAAGTCATCCTAGAAATAACAACTCTTTTCCTTCCTTGGCAAAATTCCATCATTGAAGATTAATTTAAATAATATTTTTCCTATATGACCATAAATAGTATAACTGTTTTATTTTTGTAAGCATGGATATCCTAATTTCTTATTTTCTTTTCCTTTTTTCTTCTTCTTTTTTTTACATATATGCATATCTATATTTTATATAGCTAATTATTTCATAAAAAAAACTTTGCATTAACACATTTTATTTTTTTTTTATCGTGTTTCTCTTTTTTATATACCTATATATATTTTGTATAATTAACAATTTCATTAAAAAAGCTTTGCATTAACACATTTTATTTTATTTTTTAAAATTTTTATTTCATTCTATTTCTTCTTTATTATATATACCTATATATATTTTATGTAACCATATATTCCATAAGAAAACTTTGCATTATACATTAATAGAAAACTAAAAGAAATAACTAAATAATGACTAAACTAAAATGAAATAAATTGGAACTAAGCCAAACAAAGAAACCCAAACAAACATAAAGCCTTTCAAGAAAGCTCATACCTTTCTTAGGAAAAGCCCATCTTTGGTTTAAGTCTAGAATGAGGAAAATGGGCTTTGATGGCAACTTTTCAAAAACGCCAACGTTTTGGCAAGAAAGCCATAAAATTTTTCTTCTTTCCTTTATTTTCTTTCTTTTCCTGCTAACTCCTTCCTTTCCCCCTTCCCCCCTTTTTATTGCTTCCCTTCTTCTCTTTTTTACCAAATAGCTCTCCCCCTTCTTCGTTGTAAACATTGAGTCAAATCTTAGATTCTCAACCTCCTTTTTCCATCATAACCACCACCATTAAACTTTCCTTTTTTTGTATTTGTCTCTTTTTCTTAACCTCTATCAAATCCTTGCAAAACTCACCTTAGAATACTAACTTTTTTCTTTCTTGTTTTTTCTGCTTCTTATCTCTTTTTTTGTTTTTTTTTTGGTTATTTCATGGATTTCTACTGATAGAAATGCTAGACTTTTCTATGTGTTTGGATTTTCACGGGTTTGATTTCTCTAGGTTTTTTTAGGATTTCTTAAATTTTCTAAGGTTTTTCTTTTCTAAAAGTCCACCAAAATCCCCTTTTCCTCTAATTAAAGGGAGAAAGGTAACTTTTATAGTTGCTCTCCTCGGTAGCCCGCCTTGGTTGCCAGTAGATAGGTGGCTTGCCAAGCGCAATTCTCTTGTCACAGGCATGGGACTTTAGCCAAGTTTCGTGCTACGTTGTAGTCTCGTGTTTGTAAGACTACTCAAGCCTAAACAAGGTTTCTTGACAATTGACGTGAAAATATAAAGTAAATAAATATGAAAAAAGAGATTAAAGAGAATAAATAAGTATTATTGCTCCAATGAGAGAAAAACAAAGTACTTAATATCTAAGTATAAAGTAAATTGCTTGATGAAAAGAAAAGTTTATCTAAGGTGGCTATTTATAGCCTTTAGCCTACTTCGGGTGTAAGTAAATGAAACAAGGAAATATTTAACCTAGGTTTCCTTAGTGTGCAAGTAAAGTAAACATATAACTAAGGAAGTAATATTCAGTAACTTGGTGTGCCAGTATCCAACCCTAACTTCTGCTTAAAAAATGTAGCGCCTATTCAGCCCGTGCGACTCCTCCTAACTGGTTTTGCCCTTGGTGCACTGATCTAGCAATGGTGCGCCCTAGGTGTGCACAGTAGGGGTGCACTGGGTGTAACCTGCTGTAGCGCCAGGGATGCACTGCTGCGCGGCTGCCCTAGTAGGGTGCCTAAATTTTAGGACCTAAGGTTCTTCTAACATCCAGCACATATGCAGGCTGTGCGGTCAATGTAGCCTAATATGCGAGGGCACCGCTTGCTGGTGCAGTATGCGTAGCCCATCAGCACATGTGGCCCATTAGTGCGTAGGAGGCCTACGCACAACCTACACATATGTGGGCCTTGTGCAGTAGATTAGAGCGCCAAGCCTACTGAGGCACTACTGTTTGTGCACTAGGAACCCTTCGTTTGCATGCTGGTCTTATGGTTAGTTAGGGTTGGACTCGCTATTGTGTCATCTCTTGCTTGGCCAATCTCGATGCACCAAGCTTCCTACTAAGCATAGGCATACCGCGCTTGGTAGCCCTTGCTCCACATTCTTTCTCTTCGTTCCACTAACTATGTTTTGTCTTTCTCACAATTGGCTCTTTTTTTCTTTTGTTTTTATTATTTTTTTTTATTTTCCTTTGTCTTTTTTATTTTCCATAATGTTCTATAGTTAATCTTGCTTTAATCTTCAGTTTGTGCTTTAATCCTTTTTGATCCATTTTTTCTTAATTAAACTTGATTCGGCCTATTTTAATTAACAAACTCTATGTTGGAACTAACTTTTAGGTCCTAATGGCCATTTAGTTAAAGACCTGGCCTCATCCACAAGCCAAGAAAAGCCTAAACAAGTCTGGATCTTTGGAAGCTCATTTACATCATTTTTTAAATGTGGACCAACACTAAACATAAGTAAGAATAATGTAAAATAAAATAGAACTAAAATAAATAAAAAATAAGAATAAAAATAAAAATAAAATGAAATAAATATATTCGAGAATGGTGTCTACACACATTTATGATTGATTCAGCTGTAGCCAAGAATGGTCATCCTAAAATAAAAGGAATTTCATTATCCTCTTCCATTTCAAGCATAATAAAGTCCATTGGAATGTACAACTTCTCGACTTTAACCAAAACATCCTCTATAATCCCAACAGGGTACTAGATTGTTTTGTATGCTAATTGCAAAGAAACTATAGTAGGTTGCATCTCATTAAGTCTAAATTTCCTTACAATAGACAAAGCCATAATTGAAACACCAACACCTAAATCACATAAAGCTTTAGAAAATTTAACACTATCAATAGTACAAGGGATAGAAAAACTCCCCAGATCCTTAAGCTTTAATGGAAGCTTATTTTGGATTATGGCATTGTACTCCTCAATAAGTGCAACTATCTTAAAATCTTCCTATTTCCTTTTCTTAGTTAGAATGTCTCTCTAGAACTTAACATAGCTTGGCATCTATTCCAAAGCTTCAATAAAAGAGATATTTATATGGAGCTTCTTAAATATCTCAAGAAATCTCTAGAATCGCTTTTCAAGTTTCAACTTTTGAAAACATTGATGGAAAGGTGGTGGAGGTAGTGATGGAGCTGATTGAGCTTTCTCACCTTAAGCTTTCTAGGATTATGCTGGATTTCAATATGTAATCTGAATAATTTGTTTCTATTTTATTTATTATGAATGGGTATGGTGATGTTTATTTAATTTTGTACTTATTGCCTTCAATTGTCTGATCAACAATTGTTTGGTTATGGAAATCTAAATGAAACTTGACAAAGTAATTTTAGATTAAACTATGTTTTGAATAGCTTGTGTTCATGTCACTTAGAAATTAGGTGATCTGATTAGTAATTAGGGTAAACATAAGTCTAAATTCCACATGCAATCAAATTAGAACACTTGCTTAATGAACCATATTTAATTGATTACTATAGACATATAGTGACCCAATTAAGCTAGGTATGTGTACCAGCATCTCGATGAAGACTTGTACATAAGTTTGGATTCTAGGCTAACAACACCACCCATGAATTCAAGTATTAAGAGAAATGTATTTCAAATGAAATGTTGAATGAACCCATGATCCTAGGCCTTTAATATATTGCATTTTTAGTAAATTTTCATTCTTCATTCCTTAGTTTAGTGTTTAACTAAATTTAGTTTTAATTAATCTTACAAAAATTGAGTCACCTAGATAAAATTAGTTTGCTATAATTTTGGCACTCATTAAAAGTTTAGGAGCAAATCACTATGGGATATGATACTGGACTTACTGTCTATATTACTTGTTCGATACATAGACTTACATGTATTAAATCGACAACAAGTTTCTGACGCCATTGTCGAAGATTTGTGTTCTTTATTTTGCTAATATTAATACCAAATAAATTAGTTTAATTCAAGTTTTTTTTCTTTATTTTTTAGATACGTTTTATCATTGAATGTGAAGAGCAAGAAGCTTGGAGATTATTCCTTGTGATTTAGAGATTGAAAGAACATTTAAAAGACTTTGGAGAAAAAATCAAAAAAATCCTTAGACCAAGACAATGGCCAAACAACAAAGAGAGCTACAAGTCCAAGAGTGACTAGTGGATGAGAATCGGTCTTTGAGGGACTATGCTACTCTGTTGGTGCAAGGGCTTCCATTAATCATTTGTAAGTTGACTATTCAGGTCAACAACTTTGAAATAAAGCTAGCCATCATCTAAGTGATCTAGACTTCAGTCTTGTTTGGTGCTTTACCAAATAATAATCTGAACGCACATATTTTGAATTTTCTAGAGATATATGACACCTTCAAACATAAAAGAGTGATCGATAATGCTATTAGATTGAGACTATTCCCTTTCTTAATGAGGGACAAAGCAAAGGTTTGGTTCAACTCACTTCCTACGAGCTCCTTTACTACTTGGGATGACCTTGCTCAAAAGTTCTTAACCAAGATCATTCACATAAAATGATGCTGAGTCATTGTACAAGGCCTGAGAAAGATACAAGGATTTGTTAAAGTGTTGTCCTCATCATGGGCTTCTGAAATGGCTCCAACTTTAGACATTTTACAATAGGCTAAGTAGTTAAGTTCGAACCCTTATTGATGCAGTTGTTGGAAGAGCTATTATGGAAAAGTCAATTGATGAAGCATATGACCTGCTGGAGTAGAGAGCATCGAACAACTATCAGTGGCCATCAAAGAGAACTATGCATAAGAAAGTAGTTAGAGTTCATGAATTGGACACCATCATGGCATTAACAGACAAGAAACTGCACTTACTAAGAAATTTAATTTTTTTTTGGAATTCAATCAGTTCATTCAGTTTAGAGTCCATCTGTAACTTGTGATTATTATGCAAATGGGCATGCAAATGAACAATGTCCAGGAAATTCAAAGTCAGTTCAATTTGTAGGGAATAGGTAACAGAACAACCTTTATTTCAACACCTATAATCTTGGATGGAGGAACCATCCAAACTTCTCTTAGGGTAATAATCATGGGTCCTCTTCAACTCTAAGGCCTAATGTTTCTTTTGGTTTTCAACAAAAAGCAAAACCTCTTATGCTAGAAGTGAAACTGTCTAGGGAAGAGTTGCTTATGCCATATAGGGCTAAAATTGACTCCCTCATTCATAGTTAGGTAGCCTCATTAAGAAATCTTGAATGCAAGTTAGGCAATTGGCTAACACTATACACAACGAACTTTACTTATTGACATGAAAGCTAATCCCAGGAGAAAAGGTAAGGAACATGTCAAGGCCATTACTCTGTAAAGCCAGAAAAAGGTTGGAAGCAATCACAAGTAAGCTGATCAAAAAAATAATTAAGTGGAGAATGAGATAGTGATTATGAATGCTGACAAGTAGAGTTGGGAGAATGATTCAAAATCAAATCCACTACCACCTTTTCCTTAGCGCTTAAAGAAACAACAGTAAGGTACTCAATTTCAAAAAATTTTGGAGGTTTTTAAAAAGTTTCACATTAACATTCCATTTATAGAAACTTTAAAGCAAATGTCATCATATGTGAAATTTCTGAAGGATATATTGACAAAGAAAAGAAGATTTGGGGAATTCAAGACAATGGTACTTATTGAGGAGTGTAGTGCAATCATTCAAAAAAAGCTCATTTTGAAACTTAAGGGTCCTAGCAGCTTTACTATTTCATGCACTATTGGCGCATTATTTTTCGCTAAAGCTTTGAATGACTTCAGAGCTAGTATTAACTTTATGTACTTGTTGATTTATAAGAAGTTGGGTTTAGAAGAAATTAAGCCCACCACTATGACCTTACAACTTGCTGACCGAACCCTCACATATCTGAGAGATATTGTCGAAGATGTGCTCATGAAAGTTGACAAGTTTATCTTTTTAACAAATTTCATTATACTTGATATGAAAGAGGACAGAGAAGTTCCAATCATCTTGGGGAGAACTTTTTTACACATAGCCAGAGCACTAATTGATGTGAAAAAGGGAGAGCTTACCTTGAGAGTGCAAGCTCAAGAGGTAACTTTCAATATTTTTAATGCTTTAAAGTTTTTTAATGATCATGATGAGTGTTTTGCAGTAAATATTGTTGATAGAGTCACAAGTGAAGTGTTTAAGGAAAATCACCCTAGTGACCCACTTGAAGCTTTCTTAGTAATTGATTTTGAGAGAAAAGATGAAGATGTCATTGAATGTATAAATCTGTTAAATGATCCATCCCATGTCATGAAGATACAATTTGAGACATTGGATTTTTCATCTTTTTCATCTTCACCAACAAAGGCATCTATTGAAAAACTCTTAAATTGAAGCTTAAACCTTTTCCAACTCATTTAAGGTATACATATCATGGCAACTCATTTACTTTTCCTATTCCTATTTCTTCTGCTCTTACCACGTGTAAGAAAACAAGCTCTTGAAAGTTCTGAAGGAGCATATGAAGGCATTAGGATGGACAATTGCAGACATAAAGGGGATAAGTCCTTTGATATGTATGCACAAAAGTCTATTAGAGGATGATCATAAAGCCACCATCGAGTACCAGAGAAGACTCAATCTAATCATAAAGGAAGTGGTGAAGAAAGATATCATTAAATGGTTATATGTTGGCAACATCTATCTTATATCGAATAAAGCATGGGTAAGTCTAGTATAATGTATATCGAAGAAAGGTGGGATGACTGTGATAACAAATGACAATAATGAACTTATTCCTAAGAGTACAGTGATTGGAAGGAGAGTATGCATGGCCTGTTAGAAGCTCAACAAAGCCAGGAGGAAAAATCGTTTTCCTTTGTCATTTATTGATCAAATGTTGGATAGATTAGTTGGAAAGGACTTCTATTGTTTCTTATATGGGTATTCGAGATATAATCAGATAGTAATAATTTTGAAAGATCAAGAGAAGACTACTTTTACATGCCCTTATGCTACTTTTGCTTTTAAGAATATGCCATTTGGACTATGCAATGCTCCAATCACTTTTCAAAGATGCATGATAGCTAGCTTCTATGATATGGCAGAACAAATTTTAAATGTATTTGTGGATGACTTCTTTATTTTTGGTAACAATTTTTATGAGTTTTTTTTGAATCTTGATAGGGTTTTGAGAAGGTGTGAAGCGATGAACCTCATGTTGAATTAGAAGAAATGCCACTTCTTAGTGCAAAAAGGCATCATTCTTGAGCACAAAGTTTCTAGCAAAGGATTAGAGGTGGACAAACCAAGATAGAGACAATCGAGAAGCCTCCACCGCCATATTCAATAAAAGTTATTAGAAGTTTTCTTGGTCATGTCGGTTTTTATAGGTGATTCATTAAGGACTTCTTTAAAATCTCCAAACCTTTGTGCAACTTATTGTAAAAGGATGTTCCCTTTAAGTTTGATGATGCATGTCATACAGTATTTGTAGAATTGAAAAAGAAATTGGTATTTGTACCCATCATTGTAGATCCTAAGTGGACACTTCTTTTTAAGCTTATATATGATGCTAATGACTATGTTGTAGGTGATGTGTTAGGACAAAGGAAAGATAAAATTTTTCATTTTATTTATTATTCTAGTAAGACCTTGATTGAAACTCAAATGCATTATACCACCACAGAAAAAGAATTATTAGCTGTTGGTTGTGCATTTGATAAGTTTCATTCGTATCTGGTTGGTACAAAAGTTATTGTGAACACTAACCACTCTACAATTAAGTATTTGATTGCTAAGAGAGATGCCAAGCCAAGGTTAATAAGATGGATTCTGCTGCTATAAGAATTTGATTTGGAACTTAGGGACAGAAAAAGCATAGAGAATCAAGTAGCAAACCATCTGTCGAGGTTGAAGAATGACAACCAAGGTAAAGACTTAACTTTGATCAATGAAACCTTTCCTGATGAACAATTGTTGTATATTAGTCCAAAGAATTTACCATGATATGCTAACTATGTAAATTACATTGTAAGTAAGCTTCTACCTCCTAATTTAAACTTTCATCAAAGAAAGAAATTCCTTCATGATGTTAAATTTTATGTTTGGGATAAACCATGTTTGTTTCAGCAATTTGCTAACAGAATTTTAAGGTGTATTTTGGAAAAAGTAGTTAAAAGTGTATTGAGGCATTGTCATTCTTTAGATTATAGGAGACATTTTGAAGGAGATAGAATAGTAATGAAAGTTCTTCTGTTAGGTTTGTATTGGCCTACACTTTTTAAAGGAGTTCACAATTTCGTTTTGCATTTTGATATGTGTCAAAAGGTATGGAACATTTCAAGAAGACAAAAGATGCCACTCAACAACATCCTGGAAATGAAAATATTTGATGTATGGTAGGTTGATTTCATAGGACCTTTCATTTATTCTTTCAACAATCGCTACATTTTGGTGGCAATTGATTATGTATCTAAATAGGTGGGAACAACAGCTTTGCCTTCAAATGATGCAAAGTTTGTGTTGAAATTTTTAAGAACATCTTCACTAGATTTGACATACCAAGGGTAGTAATGAGTGATGAATGCAACCACTTTTGTAACAAATATTTCATAGCTTTACTTGAAAAATATGGAGCGACAAACAAGGTGGAAATAGCTTATAACCCCTAGATGAGTGGACAAGTTGAGGTGTCAAATCAAGAAATTAAGAGAATTCTAGAAAAGGTAATGTCTCTGTTAAGGAACTATTGGGCTAACAGACTTGATGATACACTTTGGGCATATAGAACTACTTACAAAACTCCAATAGGTATGTCTCCCTATCAATTGGCATTTGGAAAGTCATGTCACCTTCCGATTGAGTTGGAACACAATGCCTTTTGGGCCATTGAGAAGTTAAACTTTGATGTGGAGGTGGCTGTGAGAACCGTTTACTATAGTGAATTGAAATGGATGAATTCATATTGGATGCTTATGAAAATGCTAAGATTTACATGGAAAAGACAAAGAGATGGCATGATAAAAAGATTGTTGAGCATCATTTTAAGTCAAGTCAACATGTGTTATTGTTCAACTTGCATTTGAAGCTATTTCAAGCAAGTTGAAATCAAGATGGTTAGGACTATTCATTGTATCAAAGCTATTCCCACACGGAGCAATGGAGGTAATGGATGGTAAAACAAATGAAACATTCAAGGTAAATCGGCAATGGTTGAAGCATTATTGGGGAGGTGATATTGATCGTCAACATTCCTTCATCAATCTTCTGATCCCAATTAAGCTTAAAAGAGAGTTATATTTCTTTTTAATTCTTAATTTTTAGTTCATAAATCTTAATGTTATTTACTAATATTTCCTTTTTTTTCTCATTTATGCAAGTGCAATAAAAAGAAGGGCAATAGGCTTGGCACCGCAGCACCATTTCTTCAACGCCATGACATTGAAAACATTGCCTATCTTCAATTTTCTAGTAAGCCTGGCACCGCGATGTTGAAAACACAATCATTTGCCAATTTCCAGATAGCTCAGCAATATGGCGGTAGACCATCACCACCTCAGCATTGAGCAAAAGAAAAAAAAAACCTAAGAGCTCAACATCGCAATACCATGATATGTTCCCTCCCCTTATTTAAACTTCATGTTGCCTCTTTCTTCCTCATTTAAACCCTAGACCCTAAATTTCTTAATTCTCTCTCAACCAAAGGTAGAAATTTCTCACACCCATTCAAAAAAACTTCAAAAATCTCAATCTTTTGGCATAAAAACACAAGATTCAAGGATTTTAAGCAACTTTCTTCCATAAAAAAAAAACAATAAACTGTAGAATTTTTTTAAGTACCAAGTTCTTGCAAGAATTGTTGTTTTTGTTGAAATTGGCTATTATAGAAGAACTTGGTGGGTGATTATTGATGGGCTTTTGATATTTTTGATACTATATTCATTGTGCTTGAGGATTGATTGAATTATGTTGGTGATTTTGAGAATTTGATGATCAACAAGAGTGAATAGTGCTAACTTTCTACACTTTATATTGATTAGTGTTAATTTGGTAATTTTTGGTGACATTCATATTGTTGAATTATTTTGTGGAGAGAGTTGAGTAGATTGTAATTATTGGTTAATATATTTGTGGTGCATTAAGGATTTGTGGTTGAAAGTTGAATTTTCATTATGATTAAATTGTGAGAATAATATTATGGCACCAAAGATAGCTAGGACTAGTAGTAGCAGCAGTAAGTTCGATAAGGCTAAATTTGTATCAACTGAGGCATCTATATGCCACACTTAGACAATATTACAAAATCTCGAGTACTAGAAAAAGGCATTAATGTACCCTCTATCCATTATAGACATGTTTTGGACATTATTGAAAAAAAGAAAATTTTTTGTGCTCTACTAGAGGCGACGGTAATGCTAGTAGTGTGTGAATTTTATGCCAATGCATACAAGCATCAAAATGGTGTTGCTTTTTGCAGGGGTAGTAGAGTGCCTTTTGATAATCGTGCTATCAACCTATTTTACAACACATTCGATATAAAAACTGACAAGTATAGCGAATATTTAGATGGAAATGTGGACTTTTCTTTGCAACCATGGCACTGAATGTAAGATGTCAAAGGGGGTTCCCATTTCATTTAAGGCGAATGTAATAAAAAATTATTATAAGGTTTGGTATCACTTCCTCATATCAAAAATGCTTCTGGTAAAGCACCTTAGTGATGTCATTAAGGATAGAGTAGTGTTGCTTTATGCCATCCTCTGAAGTAAATCCATTAGTATTGGTCAATTGATTTTTAATAATATCATTTATACTATTTGTTCAGTTAAAGATGGCTTATGGTACTTATCGTTCATCACCGCACGTGCAAGCAAGCTGGCATGCAATGGACTAGCAACGAAGAGCTTTTGCATCAGCGAGTTCTCTTAGATGCTGGCATCATTCATAAGTTCCAAGCTCATGAACACTGTGTTGCTTGTGAGAGTTCATCTTCTACACCAAGACCTCCACCACACTCGACAAATCTCACCATACCATAGAGAATGGAATGTCTAGAACATCGCATAGCACATTAAGTAAAGTGTATAAGAGTAATGGAGCAGATGTTCTAGGCTTGTGCACGCCATATAAGGATGGACATGTTTAACTTTTAGACAATGCTAGAGGACCCCAACATTGACAATGACAAGGAAAATGAAGAGGAGTAAACTAGGGGACTATTTTCCTTTTTACTTTTAGTAACATTGGGAACGATGTTCACTTTAAGTTTAGGAGGGAACTTTTAGTCTATTTTTTTTCTAAGATTGCTACTTATCCATGGAAGATACGATAAGGGGAACTTTTTACGTTTTAAGCTTTGTTTTCTTCTTTTTGCATTTATATTTTTAGACTTTAAGTTTAGTTAAGTTGTTCATCATTTAATTTTTTGCATATTTTAAGATTTTGAACTATAGTTAGTTACGTCAATTTTTTGCATTAACCTATCCAATGATGAAAATTAGTTATCTTGCTATCTTTTGCATTTAATAAATGTGAATTTTATTTGAGTATTATGTTGAACTCTTATGTTAAGCATCATTGTAGGATGAGAGTTTCCACAACTTGAGCACTGTATCTCTTGCTTTGAAATTATTGTGTACATTTAGACAAGATTTATGTGAATATAATTTTTTGAATAATGTCTTGAGTTCTAGAATTTGTTTGAGTTTCTCTCAGAGGTAAAATCTTAAGCTACACTTAATTAAGGAAATGACTTAGGCCATCTTTGGCCTGATTGAGCCTTTTGAGCCACCTTGGTAAATATTTATCCCTAAAATACCTTTTTCAGCCTAATGTAACCTTTTCTTTGTTAAACACTTAATTATTAGCCTAGACTTTTACATAAAAAGTTTCAATTTTTGCATCCCACACTCCTAGGTGCATAAGTCAATTTAGGAAGTTTAATGAGCTAGATAATGAAAAAGGTAGTAAAGATGAAAAGTGATTAAAAACTCAAAAGCATGATTGTATTCATCTCACTACCCAATAAAAGAAATAAGTTTAGAGATGTGATATTGAGAAAAAGAAAAAGAAAAGGGAAAAAAAGAAGAAAATGAATGAAGTGTTGAACAATAGAAAAATTTGATGAAAAAGTGGTGTACTTGGTTAAGGAAAATAAAGCTCTAAATAAGTCTAGAATGACAATGTGCTTAGGGTGATTTGAGCCATATATTATCCCATATCCTACCTTGACCCTAACCATATGTGTAACACTCCGTATTCTTGAATAGGAGTCAATAAGACCCAATTGATAAGGCAAAGGATCAATTGACGAAAATCTAAGTACCAAAGAGCGGTAATGGGTGAAACGAATATTTTAGAATAAAATATTTCATACGTGATAAAATAATAATTAAATAATATTATTATCGAGAATGAATTAACAGGTTAAAAGGTGATTTGGAAGTGAATCGGGGCAAAGTGAGACACTTTGGGATTCAAGGAGACAAGTGGAGAATTTTAGAATAAAATAATATTTTATTAATAAAATAATATTAAAATATTAATATTTTAATTATTATTGAGATTAGTTATGGAGGAGGATTATATGACTAATCTAAGTGGGGGAGACAAAGTAAGAAAGAATTTTGAAAAAAAATGACGTTAGTGAGGCCTGCGTACCTTTATTAAATAGTGCACGAACCGGTAAGTATATATTTAAATATTATAGTGACACCTTGATGGCGTGCAAACCTTATATTATATTTGTACACATGTAAAGGAAGGAAACTAGAAGGAAATTGAAATTTAAAAAGTGTTAGAAGGATCAAATTATAAAGCATGAAAGTTTGAAAGGTCACAGGTAAATAAAGAAAAGTTTGAGGACTTAAGTGTAATTTTTAATATTTGAAGTTAA